>NC_134475.1:16634953-16722174 GCF_964194025.1 Convolutriloba macropyga
AAATTCATATTTGAAATCAGATCTAAATTTTCAGATAACAAGCATAGAGAAAACATGTTGATTGAAAAAAGGTTTCCTGTTTTTCATATGAATCAAAATTACGTTTCAATCAGATTGGTCAGAGTATGAATAAACTAATCAGTCGCATCCTGAAGTTCTACGAGCGAAGATCGTTTCATATTTTAAAAAAGAAAACCAAAATCTTGAAAAAGAAAACCATAAAAGAAGACTAAATTTTGCCTCGACAAAAAGATTTCAAGCTTTGTTTTCTTTCAATACTGGTCACTAAAATCAGACTTGGATTAGACTTGCCAAATCTAAAATCAGATTTGGATTAGACTTGCCAAGTCTAAAATCAGACTTGGATTTAGACTTGCCAAGTCTAAAATCAGACTTGGATTACACTTGCCAAGTCTCAGCCCAGACTTGGATTTAGACTGCCAAGGTTAAAAAGTGACATGATCATGGTTCTGAATCAGTAATGAAATAAGACTTGGATTTAGACTTGTCCAGTACTGAAATTGACTTGGCGTTAGGTCCGGGCTGAAATTGGTTGAAGTTATCAAACTTTTTATAAAAAGCTACATAACTTTTGTATCGGTAAATGCTGATTACAGCAACTGAAGAGTGAAATGTTGCGTTTTCCAGATGGCATGATTTGTGCACAAAAAATAGGGCAAACTAAGATAAGTTTTAAAATGGTATTCTACAATTTTTCCATTTCAGCAAATCAATTGTTTCACGGAAAAAATTCCTGGTGCTTAGATTTTATTTTGAGAAACCAATCATCTGTTCAGCTGAAAGTTAATTTTCCAGACCATTCCCAAACAAGGATAGATTTGTTGTTTTTATCATGTCAAATGCTGAATTTTGCTAAATTTTCAAATTAAAATAATATCCAAATGCTGTATTTATTTTAAAATTTGAGAACTCATCTCAAAAACCTTAAAAAACAATAAGAGTTATCAATGTACCGCAGCAAGAAAGCTGTTCTTCTTCTCTTTCCTGACTTTTAACACTTTTATTTTATTTTTTGTTGACTAGCGTTCCACTGGGTGCCATTTTGACTTCTTAGAAATTTTTGAGGGTTTTTATCGGAAAAATGATCAGACTTCAAAAATACATCAAAAATTTTAGTAAAATGATTCAATAAATCTTCTATTGAATATTCATTTATTTAGTAAAATGATTCAATAAATCTTCTATATTGCATTAGGTTTCCGGAAAATATGTAAGTTCTGACAGAATAAAAATCTGATTTTAATCTAGCGAGATTATTGAAATATTTACATTGTCTTGAGGTATCCTTGCAAAATCTTGCAAAATTAACATCTTGTCTCGGCAAGGCTCAGCAGGTCTTCAAAGTTTTCCACCACCGTCAATCCTATTTGATTAAAACTTAATTAGAGAGGTAAAGTCTTGAAGAAAAGGATAGTACAAAAGAAAGTGTTCGAGAGATGCTTAAATTTCAATAAAACTTTTAAGATCATAGCTGTTGAAAATTCGCGTCCCGCCTGAGAGATGTCGAAGTCATTTATTATATTTAAAAAAAGTCCATGGCAGTCATATCGGTCAAAAAAAGGCTTTTGAAATTTAACCCTACTCTAAGGAGACCGAGCAAATAGCTCAGCTGCTATGCTTTGCTTTGCTTTTTCGGACAAAATCTCGATAGGTTTTGCAAGTTAGTAGAGAATTCTACAAATACACTAGTGGACCATTTTCACCATACCTCCACCTCTATAGATCCGCTTATCATTTAAAAAAATTGGATAACTGTGGAGCGATGACATGGTTACGACGTTTGATTCTATCGATTACCCTGTTGCAATTGTGCTGTCAGACTTCCCTCAGAAACTGCGACATTGACGATGACTGTTCCGGGAGATCGGTCTCGGACTACTTTTCATATGAATGTTGTTCTGATAAACAATGTCGTTTATTGTGTGGCCTAAGTGGAGATGACGACGATGATGCTGATGATTATAACAATGCTGATTATGACTACGAATCTCTGATGTAAGTATTTTATGTGGTTTTTTGTCAAAACAAACTTGAAAAATCATAACAATACCTTAATGCGCTGGTCGCTGTGAAGAGAGTGGAGTTCTTCGATTTTTTAAGGGTTGAAGCAACGCGCCCAAATAAAGATAAAATCAGGAGCGTAAATTATGATTTAATGATGGACGAAACCATGGAAATTTTGATTTCCGATAACCAAACTTTGTCGAGTAGAGATTCCAACCTTGTTCTATAGAACCATAAGGCCTGATGCTCCCACTGACATGAATCGCATTTGACTTAATCTCAATAAAATGCTTGGCTATTTAGATTTAGAGAGGCAACAGGGTGTAATTAAAGTTTAATTCCGCGGTATCATTCACTCTGCACTCATTCAATCTTATCCCATTTTCAACTGTGGAAATCAGCAGAGGGAAAAATTAACAGAGGAAGAAATCAGCACTGTGGAAATCAGCATAAGGAAAAAAAATGAATACGAGACCAAAGTGGACTTAAATTGAAGTCCACTCCACTCTTATAACCAATCGTTCGCCGTAAAATTTTGTCTCCACACTTAGAGCCAGTTTTTAGCACCAGAATAGGCTCAAACTCGGCCTGGTGAAGTTCATGTTAAAAAAACGTCGCAATATGTACAAACTGGCAAAATCTTCGCATTTCTTTTTTAGTTTGATATCTGATAAGGATCGTTTTAAAAACGTGATGATCAATATTTACCATTCTAAGTCGACATAATATAGCTGAAATTCTTTAATTAAAAATATTTCTTCCTTCGACCTTATAAAGCAAAGTGAAGACTACGATATAAGTTAGGAAACTACCCATAGAAAAAATGACAGATCCTTAATTAACATGCACTATTTGCTCTCCTTTCCCCGTTTTTGGATTATTTCCTACCAGGGACAACAAACATTTATCTTGTTTACTGAGCTCGACTGTTTTAGAGAGGACGAGGTTCTGATAGTTATGGGCGTCTTGTTCATGATGTGCACAGGGTGCTGCTGTTGCCTTGTTGCACTGTCATTCATGACCTGCATTATAATCTACTGTGTGAAACAGAGCCGCAAAGCAAGTACGTTTTGGCTTATTTTCGAAACTTGGAACCAATGTAAGTTAAAGCCCCCCCCCCCCCCCCCAAGCTCTGCAATAATAATATTTTCCTTAGAATTATTAACGATACGTATATGAGCGCATGAAACGGTAGGTAGCTAGCTCATTTTTTTGTGTAAATGTTTTTCGGTTCCTTGAAAAGGACCTTAATGGCTAAAAAAGTATTGCAAGGGCATTTCATTTTTGTTTAAATTCCGTTTGATTTCAGATCCTGAGAATAAAGAGGTCACTAATTTTTGTCGAATACTGTTATGCAACTGAAAACTGATGAAAAATAAACGAACTTTTTTCCACTTAAAGCTCGATATTTTGCAAAAGTAATCATAAATCATGCAAACTTAATTTGCATCTATCCTCTTTCGGTCCCCCAGTGTTTTTTATGCCTCGACCTAAAAGATATGTGTTGTTATATAGCACGTTACTATTTGAAAATTAGCACGGTTTCCTAGTGGACGTAAAAGTTATATGTCCGCGAAGCACGGGGGATAAAGGGGGGGGGGCATCCGAGCCGCAATTTTATTCAAAATAATCAAGCATATATCATCTGGTTAAATTAAATGATCGTGCTAGCGGGGTTATGCAAAAGTAATTTAAGGGGTTTTAATTAACATTTTCAAACGTTTCAATTGGAGTTCACCTAATGACCGAGAGGTGATTGGAACGCTTCTCTTCGATATGGAAAGCGTCTCCTCGAAAAATGTCCTTTTTTAATTGAGTTTTAGGTTTAACGCCCCCTCCCCCCATGACACCTCAATCTATTTTGAAAATCATCTATACATTACAGATGCGCGAACTGAAGCAATCGAACATGCTGAAGACAGAATTCGGAAATCACTTCGGCGTGAACGACAACGTGAACCAAATGTATCACCAACACCCACTCACACTACAGTTGGTTGGGTGTAATAAGACGAGACATTGGAGACATTGATATAGTTGATGAAATAATTTGCACCAAGGATGAGGTCCTTGTTCATGATCACACAATTATGTGTACAGAGAGGGGTTTAGTTGCGCTCTTATTACTCAATCCAGGTACTTTTCAAGGTGTGCCTATCGGCTGATCATTAACAGTTTCAAGCTGATCATGAACAAGCACTACTTTTTTTAAATTATGACCAATTCTTTTCTGGGTGCGTCTGTCAACTGGTATCTTTTGCACGCGGACTTCCGCTTGGGTAGACAAAATAATTTTCACCACCATTTGTACGCAGATAAACTAAAAATGAGAAAAATAGTCACTAAATTAATAAGTAAATTTAAGTTTTAAAACTTATCTTTTTAATTGTATTGAAAATGCTGCCACTCTTCCGAAACAACAGTTCCTTGAATAATCGACAAAGAGTCCCAAAAATATCGTCTGAGGATCAAAAATAAGAAAAAGTGATCTATCTGGAGATTTTTGAGCAGGAAAATTTGGAAATGGAGTTTTTTTAAACCCTCACTCCAAACCCAAGCAAGAAAAAAAATGACCGCTTTCCAGCGAACTACTGAGAGTGGCACATTTTTGAATGGTTTTACAGTCCGTTCGAAACACATAAAATGCTGACTTCGGAAGTATTTTCAGGAGTTTTGAAAGAGTGACGAGAGGTCTCTCTTGGTTCTCTCCGCAGGCGAAAAATTTCCAACACAAGCATTGACAAAGACATAAACTGAACCAAGAGATTGAAAGACAAACAATTTTGTCGCATTAGAATAACAACTAATAGGTCTTTCATAGAAAAATAGAAAGCCTTGAAAGAGAAAACAGTTTTTAAGAAGTCACAATTCAAAAAAATCATTTTTATATCTGTTTAATGAGCCCTGCGAATTTTCATTAGCTGTCGTTTTTCTACTCTGAAAGGTATTCTGTTACAACTAGTTAAACAGAGGTGAAATACAATGCTGAGCGCAAAAACGAGGTAATTTAAAAAGGTCAAAGTTAGGAAGGAGAATAAAAAAGAATGTCCACTGTTTTGAGAGAATGAGAGAAAAAATAAAACAACAACAAACAGCACAAAAGGTTAGAAAAAATTGCTAGTCAACTGTTTTGGCCATTTACGCTAAAATAAGATGTTTGTATGGGGACACTTGGGTCAATTTATTAAGACTGTTTATTGAGTCTTTTTGAAGAAAAAGTATCAAATAAAACAAATTGATTACTATTTTTTTGATCAAATCATTGTTCTACGATTTTGACAGCAGTTGTTCAGTCTTAAGCCGCAATTACTTTTCTTAGAGGTCCCGGCAGCTTTTGATTACAGTCAATTCAAACTTTTTGCTCAGAACATGAGTTAAGTCAACTCATATTTGTGTATTTTTTCTTTATTTCTTTCAAAATATTTGCATAATTTTTTGTTCTTTTAAGCAGCGATATTCAAGTTGAATTGCGTCAGTAGTTTCCAATTGGCTTGCTTTCCGTTCTACATAACCGAAAAGTTATCTAAAATTGCTCTAAACTATTTATTGGTCAGTCAAGCAATTATATAACAGGTCAGGTTGTTTCTAACTGATTGAAATTTGCAACCAGTACATAAAATAAATTTATTTTTTTTCAGGAAAATTTACAGCACGATTCTTTATTTTGGTATTAAAGATTGCAAAAGCCAACTGATGTATGTTGCTATCAACAACATGCAATAGTTAAAATTGATTTAAAATTGTTTCGAGTGTCTGCATTTTTGTTTCTTCTGCACAACGTGCTTTAATTTTTTTTATTTTCCACTAAAATTTAAGAGATTTATCAAAAAAGTAACCAAGCCGTCTTTATTAAGAAAGAATTATTGACCGCACTTTTGCATCGTGTTATGCTTTTGTGATTGACCTCGCCTTACACTGCATGTACAATTTGCCAAACTTTTGTTTCAAGAAACATGTTATTTTTTCTTTTCACCCATAAAGATGAAAAGGAGGTCTTGGGAAAGAATGTGGAATGTTTTACAGAAATACTGGAAAATCTGTTGAAAAAAAACAAAAAAACAAAAAAAACAAAAAAACAAATGCTGCCACTCTTCTGAAACAACAGTTCCTTGAATAATCGACAAAGAGTCCCAAAAATATCGTCTGAGGATCGAATATAAGAAAAAGTGATCTATCTGGAGATTTTTGAGCAGGAAAATTTGGAAATGGAGTTTTTTTAAACCCTCACTCCAAACCCAAGCAAGAAAAAAGTGACCGCTTTCCAGCGGACTACTGAGAGTGGCACATTTTTGAATGGTTTTACAGTCCGTTCGAAACACATAAAATGCTGAATTTGGAAGTATTTTCAGGAGTTTTGAAAGAGTGACGAGAGGTCTCTCTTGGTTCTCTCCGCAGGCGAAAAATTTCCAACACAAGCATTGACAAAGACATAAACTGAACCAAGAGATTAAAAGACAAACAATTTTGTCGCATTAGAATAACAACTAATAGGTCTTTCATAGAAAAATAGAAAGCCTTGAAAGAGAAAACAGTTTTTAAGAAGTCACAATTCAAAAAAATCATTTTTATATCTGTTTAATGAGCCCTGCGAATTTTTATTAGCTGTCGTTTTTCTGCTCTGAAAGGTATTCTGTTACAACTAGTTAAACAGGATGTGAAATACAATGCTGAGCGCAAAAACGAGGTAATTTAAAAAGGTCAAAGTTAGGAAGGAGAATAAAAAAGAATGTCCACTGTTTTGAGAGAATGAGAGAAAAAATAAAACAACAACAAACAGCACAAAAGGTTAGAAAAAATTGCTAGTCAACTGTTTTGGCCATTTACGCTAAAACAAGATGTTTGTATGGGGACACTTGGGTCAATTTATTAAGACTGTTTATTGAGTCTTTTTGAAGAAAAAGTATCAAATAAAACAAATTGATTACTATTTTTTTGATCAAATCCTTGTTCTACGATTTTGACAGCAGTTGTTCAGTCTTAAGCCGCAATTACTTTTCTTAGAGGTCCCGGCAGCTTTTGATTACAGTCAATTCAAACTTTTTGCTCAGAACATGAGTTAAGTCAACTCATATTTGTGTATTTTTTCTTTATTTCTTTCAAAATATTTGCATAATTTTTTGTTCTTTTAAGCAGCGATATTCAAGTTGAATTGCGTCAGTAGTTTCCAATTGGCTTGCTTTCCGTTCTACATAACCGAAAAGTTATCTAAAATTGCTCTAAACTATTTATTGGTCAGTCAAGCAATTATATAACAGGTCAGGTTGTTTCTAACTGATTGAAATTTGCAACCAGTACATAAAATAAATTTATTTTTTTTCAGGAAAATTTACAGCACGATTCTTTATTTTGGTATTAAAGATTGCAAAAGCCAACTGATGTATGTTGCTATCAACAACATGCAATAGTTAAAATTGTTTTAAAATTGTTTCGAGTGTCTGCATTTTTGTTTCTTCTGCACAACGTGCTTTAATTTTTTTTATTTTCCACTAAAATTTAAGAGATTTATCAAAAAAGTAACCAAGCCGTCTTTATTAAGAAAGAATTATTGACCGCACTTTTGCATCGTGTTATGCTTTTGTGATTGACCTCGCCTTACACTGCATGTACAATTTGCCAAACTTTTGTTTCAAGAAACATGTTATTTTTTCTTTTCACCCATAAAGATGAAAAGGAGGTCTTGGGAAAGAATGTGGAATGTTTTACTGAAATACTGGAAAATCTGTTGAAAAAACAAAAAAGCCATTTAAATTGTGCAGTACAACAGAAAAGAAGTTACCATTGAATTGAAAAAAAATTTCGAAGATTTTTGAAAAGAAGCATAAAATATACAATCAAATTGATTTTTTTTATCTTCATAATTTTAAAGTCAATTCCTGCTACTTCAAAAATTTGAATCGGAAAATGACTTCGACAGCATAAATCCACTTTTGTTGCTCAGCCACATAAAGTAACGGGATCAAAAGTTTTACTAAACTGGAAAAAAGTAGTGAACATAATCTATTATTATAGTTACAAAATTGTGCTCAAGCTCGCAAAATGAAAATAGTCGTCCAAAAACATAACCTACAATCGTCGGAAAAATTATTATCAAACAACTACTGGGAGCTCAAATAATCTATTTTAGCCTTCTTCAGTCCGGGGGAGAGGAAGTTGTATCTAAATTCAGGGGTTTCAAATAACGTCATTAGAGGTTATTGTATACTACCATAACTAATAGTAAAAAGTTTAATTGAAAAAATTAAAATTTACACCTATTTTTTCGCTTTTTTGATCTGACTTTTAAAAGTGAACTGCAGCCACTTGACTTCAGCTGCAACTGCTGACAATGGTGAACGAGAGCAAAATTTAGATCACGAGAAACGAAAAATTCAATGGCGTAAACGTAACTCAAAAAATCAAACATTTCAGTAATTTTCACCTAGGAAAACTAACACGTTAACAATAATTGATTAAACTTCGTTCGCGAGCAAATAAATAAATTGGGTATAGCGCAGATGCCTGCAAAATTTAAAGATGCTTCTTCAACAAGTCTGTGAAATTGTGAACAAGCAAGCCCTACATAGAAAAGTACATAAAATCTAGATATGTAGGGTAACATATATATCTATTGTCATCATTTAAACAGATAGAGAAATAAAAGAGCAAAACTTTCACTTTATTTATAAAAAGAGGCTCTCAAAATTTGTTTAAATCTAGATCGAAGTAGTGCTGATGCTCACAAAAACAACATATACAATGAATTGAATTATTAATTCTAGGACTCAATGGACACTTTTGTTGAACATGTAATGCTAAGGAAGGACAAAAAATTTAAAACATCAAACTAATTACGAAAGTTGACCTTCTCTAAAGAAGTAGGAAAATTCTTGAACTTGCAATTTGAAAAGAAACATCATTTATCAAGATGCTTTGAAATAGCAAACTTGCATTTTACGGGAGTCTTTTTTGTCGACGCTCTCAAGCCCAGGCGGAAAACATACCTGAATTAAACAAAAAGAAAATTAAAATAAAAAAACTGATATTACAAAACTTTGGTTTCAAACGTTCAGAAAAAAGAATTTTCTTGTCTCCAAAATTTTCAAAAAAGACTTCATTCATTGAGTAAAATTTTCTGGGCTAACGCGATGGCTATTGACATCATTTTTTCTGAAGAAAAAGTTTTTTAATACGAAATTCAGTGGAAATTTTACAGATTGCTCTATGTATTCATCTAAAAATCTGGATAATAAATTCTCAAAAAAACTTAGAATTGAAATATTTAAATAAAAGGAAGATAATTAGAGTAATATTTATATGGTCTGCAGCCCATGAGTTTTACTACCGTACCACACATAATTCTTCAGGTTTTTTTTAAATAAGTATTTCCGATACCGTCTGGAGAAAAAAACGAGCCTCACATAAACACTCCTCCATTCTTAAATTAACAATCTTTGAACAATAATGTCTGCTTCTTCAAATTTGTTATAGAATCTGGCGGATAGAAAGCCTCATCCGCCTGAGAAGAAAAAAACTCGAAAGAGTCCAGACATCTGGATTCACTCCGTCATGACTATAGGGGCTCTCCCTCTTGCAATAACCACACGCAAACTCATTAGAATTTTTGTGTCTTAGTAATTAAAGCTGTTTATAAAATCTTATTGAGCATGAATGGCAAGAGAGGGAGAAAAACTCATTCGAACGAAATTTTTGTTGTCAGTATAAGCGATTGCACAAATATTTGCAGTTTGAATTCAGAGTAACTGATGTTAATAACGAACTGTCTAATTTTTAATGCTGAATTTATTCTCGTAAATCTTTATCCGAAGCCCTAAGACTCTAAGTTGGTCCAAATTTGTTGATATTTTAATTATATTCGAAAAAATTTGAAGGATATATTCATTGTAAAATATTGTAAATATTCATTGGTTAAATATGGTTGCAATGCATAAATGATTGCTATTTACATAGCGTTATAAGCCCGGGTTGATCCTTCTTAGATACCATATCAAAGATCATATATGGTTCCATCCAAGTCAAGACAAAATTTGTTGCATTATCTTGCTATGGTTTCTAAGAAGCCATGTATGATCTTTGGTATGATTTTCAAGGTTTTTCACGAAAGTAGTAGTTTAGGCAGAGCAGCAGGTTTTCGATGTTTTTCCCAACAATAGAACATTTTATGGTCTTGGATATGGTATCCAAGAAGCCATTTTGGTCTTGGATATGGTATCTAAGACACAATAGATGATCTTGGACATGGTTTCTAAGAATCAGCAAAAATTTTTAAAACTACAACCAAATGAATGCTTTTCACTTCAATTCAACAAATGGTAAGTTGTCTAATCTTGGATGGTATCTATGAAATCATTATGGTCTTGGATATGGTTTCTAAGACACCATACATGATGTTGGACATGGTTTCTAAGAATCAGCAAAATATTTTAAAACTGCAACCAAATGAATGCCTTTCACTAGACGTCCACAAAATGTAAATTGCATGATCTTAGATATAGTATCTAAGAAATCATTATAGTCTTGGATATGATATAGTACATTGGTAAAGTACCTTAGAAGATATTAGTGAATTGCTGATCTATACTTCATTTTTTTAGTTATTTTCGAATCCAAAAATTGCCGAAAGGTGTTCTTCACGGCGTTAAATTGCACCCCTGGCGTGTTTCTGGCAGTGATTCCAGTCCATTCTACCGTTCCTGGTTGAGGCAAAACTTCATGAAGAGGTTAAAAAAAATTGTCAGAAAATGGAAGCATATTTTTTTGTTTTTACGGGCCATAGGTTTCTATGGTTTTGGATATGGAATCTAAGACACCTTAGTTTTTTTGTTATTTGAAACCGTTTCTAAAACAACTTGTTGTCTTTTTTGCCGTTTCTGTTTGTATTTCAGATTCTTTTTGCAAAAAAATGATGCAACAATTTTTTAATGTTTATTTTTTATGTTTAAAATGATTGCAACAATTTTTTTTAGGTGTTCTATGAGCCATAGATTTCTATGATCTTTGATATGGAATCTAAGACACCTTCATTTTTTTTGTTATGTAAAAACCGTTTTAAAAACGATTTGTTGTCTCTGCATGCCGTTTCTGCATTATTTCAAGCTCTTTTTTCAAAAAAAATTATGTTTATGGTCTTCTTTTGGCCATAGGTTTCTATGGTCTTGGATATGGAATTTAAGTCCCCATAAAATTTTTTTTATTTATTCAAAAGAAAATCAAATTCTGTCACTTTGTGCTTAATATGCTATCCAAAAAACGTCATTTGAGACATTGTTGTGTTTTTAGTATGGTCTTTGATATGGTCTCTAAGATATCATAAGAACCATACATGACTTTGATATGGTATCTAAGATTGATTTATGGTGGTCTGCCCGGGAGTGCATCATTTTATACAATATTATTAAGGCCACGATCAAGGTATAAAACAACATTTAAGTTTCATCTTTTCATGGCATGTTTTTAGAAAACCAATTTGTTCACTACAAAACTACGTAACATTTTTTTAACCGAATTGAAAGTTTTCAATTCGAAAAACGTTTTAAGTGTTTTGTGTTTTTATATTCCGTCCGTGAACTTGACGCACATGCCCGTTACATGCTCAACCTGGCTTTAGTTTGCTAATGTAAAGTGCCCCGATGGTAATTTATCCCCAGTTTTGTTTAATTACACCCCAATTTTGCTACTGAAAAGTGTATTAATAAAGCTGAGCGTCAGCACTAAGTTGAGGGGTTTCTAATGCAAAACATCATGCACGTTTGATTCATATTTTCAATCTTTTTTAAATAATTAATCAGGCTGGTATAAATTGGGCAAAATTCTAAGCAAATTTCTCCAAAAAACTCATTTGACGACTTAGGGTAAGCTTCCTGGAAAAATTTATGAGAAACTCATTTACTTGGGTTTTTTATTTGTTTTGCAAATCAATTAACGATGAACTTTGTACAAAAACAACTGATGCAAGGATCGCATTTTGTGCTATTACATATTCGGCTATTCTATTCAAATCTAAAAAAAAACAAAGCTGTCTGCTTCATTTGCGTGTAATTGTGTCGAAATAATGAGCGAACTACCGTAATCGAATACAAAAGCAGCAAATTTTATGTCGAAATAATAGAAAACAAATCTGGAAATACCTTGCCATTTCGCGCTCAACCACGGGTTCAAGAGCTCTCGGCACTGAGCTTTATATGTCTTAGGTTTTCAAGAACTATATTTAGTATATAGGGACACATTAAAAGAAGTTTGCTCTGCCGAGCCAAGATGTTTTCAAACAAAGAATCTCATCACAGCGCTGAATACAAAAAAAATTATCTTGAATTTTATCACAGAGGAAGAATTAAAGGGTGATCAACTTGCAATGATTAAAAAGACACTGACAAGACTAACCGTTTCTTACGGTATAGATTCGGCTTTTTACCATATTATAATAATCTCAAAATTTTTCCGGCAAATATTCTAGCTCTTAAAAAGTTTTGAATGCCTGATTTGGAAACATGAGGTCCAGACTAATGCTTAACTAAAGACACCTATGATCGAAAAATAAACGCGTCTTGTTGGTTTTTTTCGTCAGCACTGTACTGCATCAAAATATAGTGAAATGGCAGTTTTCTTAGTGGTCTAATTGATAGAACAATCACAGTAAAACCCATTCTACCTTGCGTTTTGAATGTCCTAATATTTTATCAACTTTGTATGCAAATTGTTACGTTTGCAAATTTTATCGAAATTTTTCAGCTGTCACTGATGTTATACAGATCAAACCCCTTAAACCACGATATAATTAAGCTATGAATGTCAAGTTGACATTATCATATTTATACTGTTAATAAAATCACCAAATTTCGATGCAAAAATTTTATGTCTTTTGTACTCTTTTTAGTAGTCTTAATAGACGATGGGCAAGTCGTTAGAGTACCATTAGCGCTATGTGTGGTTTTGTTAGAGTACGTGCAAGCCTTTTTTGATCTTTTCCGCTTGTGCCCCCCCCCCCCAGCTTGGTGGGCGCATATTATTTGCACCCTGTACCAGGAGAGGCACGTGCTAAAAACTGTAACTTTAAGAAACACCAAATCACCCCCCCAAACGCACGTGCCATATTTTTACATAATGATTTACTATGTAATGACACGTGCTCTTTAACTGGGGGGGTGGTGGGGTGCACAAACGGAATAGATCCGCCTTTTTATATAGGTTCTAGTATAAAACTATTCTTTTATATAGATTTTTTGATAAATAAAACTATATATTTTGATATATAAAACTATTCTTTTGTATAGATTTTTTGATATATAAAACTATGTATTTTGATATATAAAACTATTCTTTTATATAGATTTTTTGATATATAAAACTATATATTTTGATATATAAAACTATTCTTTTATATAGATTTTTTGAGATACAAAGCTATATAATTTGATATATAAAACTATTCTTTTAAATTGATTTTTTGATATATAAAACTATATATTTTGATATATAAAACTATTCTTTTATATAGATTTTTTGATATATAAAACTATATATTTTGATATATAAAACTATTCTTTAATATAGATTTTTTGATATATGAAACTATATATTTTGATATATAAAACTATTCTTTTATATAGATTTTTTGATATATAAAACTATATATTTTGATATATAAAACTATTCTTTTATAAGGATTTTTTGATATATAAAACTATATATTTTGATATTTAAAACTATTCTTTTATATAGATTTTTTGATATATAAAACTATATATTTTGATATATAAAACTATTCTTGTATATAGATTTTTTGATATATAAAACTATATGTTTTGATATATAAAACTATTCTTTTATATAGATTTTTTGATATATAAAACTATATATTTTGATATATAAAACTATTCTTGTATATAGATTTTTTGATATATAAAACAATATATTTTGATATATAAAACTATTCTTTTATATAGATTTTTTGATATATAAAACTATATATTTTGATATATAAATCTATTCTTTTATATAGATTTTTTGATATATAAAACTATATATTTTGATATATAAAACTATTCTTTTATATAGATTTTTTGATATATAAAACTATATATTTTGATATATAAAACTATTCTTTTATATAGATTTTTTGATATATAAAACTATATATTTTGATATATAAAACTATTCTTTTATATAGATTTTTTGATATATAAAACTATATATTTTGATATATAAAACTATTCTTGTATATAGATTTTTTGATATATAAAACTATATATTTTGATATATAAAACTATTCTTGTATATAGATTTTTTGATATATAAAACTATATATTTTGATATATAAAACTATTCTTTTATATAGATTTTTTGATATATAAAACTATATATTTTGATATATAAAACTATTCTTTTATATAGATTTTTTGATATATAAAACTATATATTTTGATATATAAAACTATTCTTTTATATAGATTTTTTGATATATAAAACTATATATTTTGATATATAAAACTATTCTTTTATAAGGATTTTTTGATATATAAAACTATATATTTTGATATTTGAAACTATTCTTTTATATAGATTTTTTGATATATAAAACTATATATTTTGATATATAAAACTATTCTTTTATATAGATTTTTTGATATATAAAACTATATATTTTGATATATAAAACTATTCTTGTATATAGACTTTTTGATATATAAAACTATATATTTTGATATATAAAACTATTCTTTTATATAGATTTTTTGATATATAAAACTATATATTTTGATATATAAAACTATTCTTTTATATAGATTTTTTGATTTATAAAACTATATATTTTGATATATAAAACTATTCTTGTATATAGATTTTTTGATATATAAAACTATATATTTTGATATACAAAACTATTCTTTTATATAGATTTTTTGATACATAAAACTATATATTTTGATATATAAAACTATTCTTTTATATAGATTTTTTGATATATAAAACTATATATTTTGATATATAAAACTATTCTTTTATATAGATTTTTTGATATATAAAACTATATATTTTGATATATAAAAACTATTCTTATATATAGATTTTTTGATATATAAAACTATATATTTTGATATATAAAACTATTCTTTTAAATAGATTTTTTGAGATATAGAACTATAAATTTTGATATATAAAACTATTCTTTTATATAGATTTTTTGATATATAAAACTATATATTTTGATATATAAAATTATTCTTTTATATAGATTTTTTGATATATAAAACTATATATTTTGATATATAAAACTATTCTTTTATATAGATTTTTTGATATATAAAACTATATATTTTGATATATAAAACTATTCTTTAATATAGATTTTTTGATATCTAAAACTATATATTTTGATATATAAAACTATTCTTTTATATAGATTTTTTGATAAATAAAACTATATATTTTGATATATAAAACTATTTTTTTATATAGATTTTTTGATATATAAAACTATTCTTTTATATAGATTTTTTGATATATAAAACTATATATTTTGATATATAAAACTATTCTTTTATATAGATTTTTTGATAAATAAAACTATATATTTTGATATATAAAACTATTCTTTTACATAGATTTTTTGATATATAAAACTATATATTTTGATATATAAAACTATTCTTTTATATAGATTTTTTGATATATAAAACTATATATTTTGATATATAAAACTATTCTTTTATATAGATTTTTTGATATATAAAACTATATATTTTGATATATAAAACTATTCTTTTATATAGATTTTTTGATATATAAAACTATATATTTTGATATATAAAACTATTCTTTTATATAGATTTTTTGATATATAAAACTATATATTTTGATATATAAAACTATTCTTTTATATAGATTTTTTGATATATAAAACTATAGATTTTGATATATAAAACTATTCTTGTATATAGATTTTTTGATATATAAAACTATATATTTTGATATATAAAACTATTCTTTTATATAGATTTTTTGATATATAAAACTATATATTTTGATATATAAAACTATTCTTTTACATAGATTTTTTGATATATAAAACTATATATTTTGATGTATAAAACTATTCTTTTATATAGATTTTTTGATATATAAAACTATATATTTTGATATATAAAACTATTCTTTTATATAGATTTTTTGCTATATAAAACTATATATTTTGATATATAAAACTATTCTTTTATATAGATTTTTTGATATATAAAACTATATATTTTGATATATAAAACTATTCTTTTATATAGATTTTTTGATATATAAAACTATATATTTTGATATATAAAACTATTCTTTTATATAGATTTTTTGATATATAAAACTATATATTTTGATATATAAAACTATTCTTTTATTTAGATTTTTTGATATATAAAACTATTCTTTTATATAGATTTTTTGATATATAAAACTATATATTTTGATATATAAAACTATTCTTTTATATAGATTTTTTGATATATAAAACTATATATTTTGATATATAAAACTATTCTTTTATATTGATTTTTGATATATGAAACTATATATTTTGATATATAAAACTATTCTTTTATATAGATTTTTTGATATATAAAACTATATATTTTGATATATAAAACTATTGTTTTATATAGATTTTTTGATATATAAAACTATATATTTTGATATATAAAACTATTGTTTTATATAGATTTTTTGATATATAAAACTATATATTTCGATATATAAAACTATTCTTTTATATAGATTTTTTGATATATAAAACTATATATTTTGATGTATAAAACTATTCTTTTACATAGATTTTTTGATATATAAAACTATATATTTTGATATATAAAACTATTCTTTTATATTGATTTTTTGATATATAAAACTATATATTTTGATATATAAAACTATTCTTTTATATAGATTTTTTGATATATAAAACTATATATTTTGATATATAAAACTATTCTTTTATATAGATTTTTTGATATATAAAACTATATATTTTGATATATAAAACTATTCTTTTATATAGATTTTTTGATATATAAAACTATATATTTTGATATATAAAACTATTCTTTTATATAGATTGTTTGATATATAAAACTATATATTTTGATATATAAAACTATTCTTTTATATAGATTTTTTGATATATAAAACTATATATTTTGATATATAAAACTATTCTTTTATATAGATTTTTTGATATATAAAACTATATATTTTGATATATAAAACTATTCTTTTATATAGATTTTTTGATATATAAAACTATATATTTTGATATATAAAACTATTCTTTTATATAGATTTTTTGAAATATAAAACTATATTTTTTGATATATAAAACTATACTTTTATATCGACTTTTTGATATATAAAACTATATATTTTGATATATAAAACTATTCTTTTATATAGATTTTTTGATATATATAAAACTATATATTTTGATATATAAAACTATTCTTTTATATAGATTTTTTGATATATAAAACTATTTATTTTGATATATAAAACTATTCTTTTATATAGATTTTTTGATATATAAAACTATATATTTTGATATATAAAACTATTCTTTTAAATGAATTTTTTTATATATAAAACTATATATTTTGATATATAAAACTATTCTTTTATTTAGATTTTTTGATATATAAAACTATAAATTTTGATATATAAAACTATTCTTTTATATAGATTTTTTGATATATAAAACTATATATTTTGATGTATAAAACTATTCTTTTATATAGATTTTTTGATATATAAAACTATATATTTTGATATATAAAACTATTCTTTTATATTGATTTTTTGATATATAAAACTATATATTTTGATATATAAAACTATTCTTTTATATAGATTTTTTGATATATAAAACTATATATTTTGATATATAAAACTATTCTTTTATATAGATTTTTTGATATATAAAACTATATATTTTGATATATAAAACTATTCTTTTATATAGATTTTTTGATATATAAAACTGTATATTTTGATATATGAAACTATTCTTTTATATAGATTTTTTGATATATAAAAACTATATATTTTGATATATAAAACTATTCTTTTATAAAGATTTTTTGATATATAAAACTATATATTTTGATATATAAAACTATTCTTTTATATAGATTTTTTGATATATAAAACTATATATTTTGATATATAAAACTATTCTTTTATATAGATTTTTTGATATATAAAACTATATATTTTGATATATAAAACAATTCTTTTATATAGATTTTTTTGATATATAAAACTATATATTTTGATATATAAAACTATTCTTTTATATTGATTTTTTGATATATAAAACTATATATTTTGATATATAAAACTATTCTTTTATATAGATTTTTTGATATATAAAACTATATATTTTGATATATAAAACTATTCTTTTATATAGATTTTTTGATATATAAAACTATATATTTTGATGTATAAAACTATTCTTTTATATAGATTTTTTGATATATAAAACTATATATTTTGATATATAAAACTATTCTTTTATATAGATTTTTTGATATATAAAACTATATATTTTGATATATAAAACTATTCTTTTATATAGATTTTTTGATATATAAAACTATATATTTTGATATATAAAACTATTCTTTTATATAGATTTTTTGATATATAAAATTGTATATTTTGATATATAAAACTATTCTTTTATATAGATTTTTTGATATATAAAACTATATATTTTGATATATAAAACTATCCTTTATATAGATTTTTTGATATATAAAACTATATGTTTTGATATATAAAACTATTCTTTTATATAGATTTTTTGATATATAAAACTATATATTTTGATATATAAAACTATTCTTGTATATAGATTTTTTGATATATAAAACAATATATTTTGATATATAAAACTATTCTTTTATATAGATTTTTTGGTATATAAAACTATATATTTTGATATATAAATCTATTCTTTTATATAGATTTTTTGATATATAAAACTATATATTTTGATATATAAAACTATTCTTTTATATAGATTTTTTGATATATAAAACTATATATTTTGATATATAAAACTATTCTTTTATATAGATTTTTGATAAATAAAACTATATATTTTGATATATAAAACTATTCTTTTATATAGATTTTTTGATATATAAAACTACATATTTTGATATATAAAACTATTCTTTTATATAGATTTTTTGATATATAAAACTATATATTTTGATATATAAAACTATTCTTTTATATAGATTTTTTGATATATAAAACTATATATTTTGATATATAAAACTATTCTTTTATATAGATTTTTGATAAATAAAACTATATATTTTGATATATAAAACTATTCTTTTATATAGAAATTTTGATATATAAAACTATATATTTTGATATATAAAACTATTCTTTTATATAGATTTTTTGATATATAAAACTATATATTTTGATATATAAAACTATTCTTTTATATAGATTTTTTGATATATAAAACTATATATTTTGATATATAAAACTATTCTTTTATATAGATTTTTTGATATATAAAACTATATATTTTGATATATAAAACTATTCTTTTATATAGATTTTTTGATATATAAAACTATATATTTTGATATATAAAACTACTCTTTAATATAGATTTTTTGATATATAAAACTATATATTTTGATATATAAAACTATTCTTTTATATAGATTTTTTGATAAATAAAACTATATATTTTGATATATAAAACTATTCTTTTATATAGATTTTTTGATATATAAAACTATATATTTTGATATATAAAACTATTCTTTTATATAGATTTTTTGATATATAAAACTATATAATTTGATATATAAAACTATTCTTTTATATAGATTTTTTGATAAATAAAACTATATATTTTGATATATAAAACTATTCTTTTATATAGATTTTTTGATATATAAAACTATATATTTTGATATATAAAACTATTCTTTTATATAGATTTTTTGATATATAAAACTATATATTTTGATATATAAAACTGTTCTTTTATATAGATTTTTTGATATATAAAACTATATATTTTGATATATAAAACTATTCTTTTATATAGATTTTTTGATATATAAAACTATATATTTTGATATATAAAACTATTCTTTTATATAGATTTTTTGATATATAAAACTATATATTTTGATATATAAAACTATTCTTTAATATAGATTTTTTGATACATAAAACTATATATTTTGATATATAAAACTATTCTTTTATATAGATTTTTTGATAAATAAAACTATAAATTTTGATATATAAAACTATTCTTTTATATAGATTTTTTGATATATAAAACTATATATTTTGATATATAAAACTATTCTTTTATATAGATGTTTTGATATATAAAACTATATATTTTGATATATAAAACTATTCTTTTATATAGATTTTTTGATATATAAAACTATATATTTTGATATATAAAACTTTTCTTTTATATAGATTTTTTGATATATAAAACTATATATTTTGATATATAAAACTATTCTTTTATATAGATTTTTTGAGATATAAAACTATATATTTTGATATATAAAACTATTCTTTTATATAGATTTTTTGATATATAAAACTATATATTTTGATATATAAAACTATTCTTTTATATAGATTTTTTGATATATAAAACTATATATTTTGATATATAAAACTATTCTTTTATATAGATTTTTTGATATATAAAACTATATATTTTGATATTTAAAACTATTCTTTTATATAGATTTTTTGATATATAAAACTATATATTTTGATATATAAAACTATTTTTGTATATAGGTATATAAAACTTTTTGATATATAAGACTATTTTTTATATAGGTTTTTTGATGTCCATTATGCAGTTAACAAAAGGCATAAAATGTGTCCCTCGATGGAGTCACAAAGGGGACCACAGCTTTCAACCAACTACTGGCCTAATTGAGAGTCTTCTTTGATGTTCTTAACTCTCTTTAATTATATCAGCCAGTTTTCATATGTATAAAATTATGCATTCTATTTTGTTTACAGCATGAGATGTGATATAACAGCCAAAATGTTTTTCTGCTGGGCTTACATTTTTTAGTTTCACAGTTATTGTAACAACGTTTTATAAATGACGTTCCTTTGCAGATTAAAAAACGGACGCCAAATATGGGTTTTTCCTTCGCAATGTTTATGAAAAAAAAGTTGGCTTCCGAAATAATGCACAGAACAGAGAAGTGACGTTAGTCAATTCGTGCAAACTGACAGTGCAGCAACCTCATGTTAAAAGTGATGCATAGAAAATAGTTTTACAGTTAAGGTTTCAATTGTGCAAATATGGGCCGTTTTTTTCTACAAATTCACTCCAATTCGCCCTCTTTACAAAGAGTGTAATACAAATGTAGATAAAAGTGTAACTGCAGATTTTTTTACTCCATTCTCTTCCATTCTTATCTCTATTGTATACGAGTCGATTGGGCATTACCCCTAATCTCCGGTAATTGAGGGTAGATAAAGGGTGAAACCTCGGTCTGGTTAGTAGAAGTAGTTAAAGAAGATAGAAAAATTTTAAAAAACTTTCCCTTGTAAGTGTTGGAGAAAGATGGAAATTGCGATCAAGAGAGAAATTGAAGATTTCCGGCGTACCAAAAGCTGTCAAGTTGTCAACATAGAGCGTACTGTCTCGCTTGATCTGAAAATTTTCAGAATAAAGCCTCAGAAAAAATTAGGCGTTTGCTAATGATGCCGTCAATACATTTCAAGAAAACATCATTTAAGTGGTAAATGAAACAATTTATACGATGAAGATATTTAAACTAGTGTTAATCAATGTTTGCTTTAATTGAAATAAAAAGTGATTTTGTCAGCATAATCATTTAGACATAAGCCTTTCTGTAACAGTAATTTCTACTAGCAGCTGGTTGAAATTAATTGAAACACCGAACCAAATCCTGACTGAATTGATTAGAACACAATTGTTTCCACGTAAGTTAAATTCCAAATTCGCATTAAGAGAGTCTGAACCGTAACGAAAATCTGGAATTCGAAACTTGGGAGAAGGAGTTTCCCGCAAAAAAAATCAAAAAACATTTCATCAGTAAGTATGAAAGAATTTTATTAGCTTTTTGGTTAATTGAGTTTATCTGCCCTGGTTGAGACCGGATTCTTGCAAAAGGATGATAAATTTGTAAGATCTTGCAGGACGATGTTAATCTTGCAAGATCTTGCAAGATTCTTGCAAGATTAACATCCGAATTTCAAACCCCGAAAAAAGAAAGAAATGGCAAAATTTCTATTCCAAATGATTATAGTTGCAAATGTTTATAGTTGTTTATAGATAAAGTAGGTACATGGTGAAATTGGTAAATGGTCTGTTTTCTTGGCATTCCAATCCATTTGAAAATCGCTTTACAGCAGAACAGAGCTCCTGCTGAGGTAAAACTATAACTGAAACAAGAAAATTGGGGTCGAAAATTTTGTTGCTTTAGTGCAGTTTTTTCTCGGGGTGCAATTTTTTTAATAAGAGAATTTATACGGACCTTACCGGTGATAACACAATAGGAAATTGAAATGAGAGAAAAACATATCAATTTTGGTTTTTTAAGTTTGCATTACGTTTACGTACTGTGAAATGTCTGTTAAGCATATATAAACGTCAAATCAAAGCCTCCGGTCATATCCACCTAAGTATATATATCGTTTTATCTGACTAATTCATCATAAAAGAAGACGTTTCCCTGACTCCAAGCACATTGAACTATAAATAGGGTTGAAGTACCATGAACACTGATTTTGATTAACCAATTGAGGGGAATCAATTGCCTAATCCACGCAAAATTTGATCATACGCTTTGTGCAGCAATAACATAACGTTTTTTGCTGATAAAATGGGTACATGGCAAAATTCGTAAACCAGTCAACAGAAAGAGAAAAATGATTTGAAGGAAAAAGTTTGAAAAAATGAAAAAAATGGAAAAAAAGAACAGCTTTTTTGATGCAGCAGATTGATAATTCTGAAGCTTTTTCTTGCGCTTCTTGTGATGCATTTTTATTTTTTGTATATTCAAAATTTTGGAGCTTTTTTGTTTTTGCATAGGATTGGTTTCTAGGCTTTATAAGACAGGTTTCTAGGCTCTATCGCGCTATTTTGGAGTCTCAAAGGCTATTATTTGGCGGTTTTTTAACGTTTTTTTTTAATTTTTAGACGTTGTTTTCGGCTTTCTTTGGGCGGTGTTGGGATGTTATTCTTGCAAAATATTTGCAAGTTTTGGTTGTTAATCTTGCAAGTTTCTTGCAAGATGGATGATAATCTTGCAAGACTCTTGCAAGACGATGTTAATCTTGCAAGATCTTGCAAGATTAACATCCGATTCCGACTCGGTTGGACACATAAAAAATGTCAGAGAAAACATTTATAGTATTTTGGTACAAGAAGAGAACAGAAACCATAAAAAAACAAATGGAGTTAAAATTTACCACTCGTTCTTATCGAAATATAGGTAGGGTTAACAGCCCATTATTCAACCAACCGGATTGGATCGACCGGATAAAGCGTGAAAACGAAATTAAAATATTTGTTTCAATCCTTAGAATACTGAAAGTGAACAACAGCCTGAAAGTGAACCGCAGCCCCCCCCCCCCCCACCACCGCCCCCTCAGCTTATTGGGTGCAATTTATGTGCGCCCCAGACGCACGTGCCATTTTCTTACATAATCATTTACTATGTAATGACACGTGTTCCTTAACTGGGGGTGCATAACGTACTGGGGGGGGGGGGGGGGCACAAACGGAAAAGATCCCTGAGTTGTAAAATACAATGAAAATTTTTTAAAAGGCTCAAATCCAAAATTAAGTAAAAAAGTAAACAACCAAGTAAAATTTAAAAAACTAATTTTTTGTGTAAAGCGTAACATCAACCGCGAAATTGATATAAAAATTACAAAACAAAAATATTTTCACAAGCGCGAAGTTTGTCACAACTAAAATTCTTTAGTGGTAGAAATCTGAAATTTTCATTCATATACAAAGTGTGGCGATAGTGAAATTAATCTTTCGTGTCTATCAAATTAGTGGACAGATTGATTAAATTTTTTGAGAAGAATATATGAATGACTTTTTCACTGGTCAGAATTTGATGTAATGGCACGACTAGTGAACTTTGTAAGACAAACACAAATTTTCAGCCCCAATTATGGTATATTTACGATAATTGATAGAAGGCGGCTATACGACCACCACCCTAGGCTAGACTTCGAATCTAGGAAAAGATCAAATAACTCCCCGCGTGGGGGATTAAATATTGAATTAAACTACACGTTCGAGGACACTTGTTGAAGTCGAGACTAATTCTTTCAAAGACATAATGAGTCAAACTAAAAAGCTATACCAACATCTGGGTTCAATTACTTGACCCTCTCCAACCTTACCCAAAAGTTTTCCGGTTTCTCTACATGTCCTTCCTTTTTTGAAGAAAATGAAAACAAAGACATTGCTACGGTTGCGAACGTAATACGAGGACATTTTATGTTGTCCAGCCAAATGCCAGAACACGTTTTATTATCTAGTCATAATTCAGGACAGGTTTCATTGTCGAGCCAAATTCGAGGACGGTTGTTTTAGTTCCATTAGTTCCAACAAAAGTCGAGAATATCACACAAAGTCATTTCTTTCAAAAAAAATTATCCATTTATGTCTTATATTAGTCGAGGACACTATTTCAATAGGTCTGTCAGGTCTAGGGTACAATGGGGGAGGGGACTATTATTGGGAGTATAAAATCCTGCGAGAGTTTTGTTTCATTCAGGAAATTAAGAATTCAAATCTTAACAGGCTATACAAAACTAATGTTATCTTACAGGTCATTTTCTCAAAAATACAATAGATTTCAGAAAAGAAGTAAAATTAAATTCATTTTCACTATTTTGTTCAGCGAAAAAATTTACTGTAGAAACTAGTTTGTTCATTTCAGATGTTCAGGTCTGAAAAAACAATAATCATTGTGTTTATAAGTTTTTTTGGAGTCGAAATTAGAGTTTTAGAGGATCTAAATTACAATATATAATGTTTCTTATGAAGCATTATTTTGAGAACTTGAATGTGGGTTATTGATTTCAATTAATGTTTTTCAAACCAATTAAGAGTGTAGCTTCATGGTGCTTTTTCAGTCTCATATACTTAATCTTAAATTTTTAAATCATTACTATACTTGAACAAATCCGCAAGAGAAGTCAAATTCGTAGTTTTTGAGACGAGGAAAACAAAATCTGAAAAAATCATATAGAAATAAAGGGCATCTTTTAGTACAATAGCTTTTAACAGTTAAATCAGAAAAGTTTAAATGTTTTCATATCTTCAACAATCATTCATTTTTTTAATTCTCTTTACATTCGCAATTTTTTAAAAAACTGAAATTAAAACAGTCCTTTTTATGTTTCTTTGACACAGCAAAAGTAATAATGTTAATAAGATAGATCGCTGCATCTTATATAAACAGCAACTGATCGTTTTTTGTTTGGAAGAAAGTTGCTGAAACAGTTTTTGAATTATGATCCAAATTTGCAGCAAGTTATAGCTTGTGACTCAAAAAATCTCAGAGAAAATTAGATAATAATCTAAAAAATAAAGACCATTAAATGATTTTGTCCCCCTTTTTAACTTGAAACAAAAAAAAATCTGGCTGCAGTTATACTGACCTTACGAATAAAATTTCCTGATTTTCTGTGGTTTAATTGAAGGAACTTGATCGAATTTCTTGTTGAAGCTATTCGCTTTTACTTGATCCAAATCACAGCATTTGAACTGAGTGGCAATGTAAAAATAGGAAAAAACCAAATCAAAATTCTGCTAACAAAACTCAGTTTTCTGTATTCTTGAGCCCTTTACTCATTTTTTTTCCAGAAACCAAATCCGCATTTTTTAAAATGCTCTTTTAAATTGAACGGTTGTGTAACGTTTTCTAACATCTTTTACAGTAAAATTTTTAGATAAATTGATATTGAAATCAGAAAATAATTAAATTACGTTCTTTTTTGTTTTAAAGTGACGAAAATTTCTAGTGGAGGTTTTTTGTTGATTTAAAGTTTTTTGGGTTTTCAAAATTATTACTTCAAGTTATTGGAACAATTTTGAAATTGACTTTAGAGTTTTAGAAATATTAAATGAAGATTACGTAAAATTGTTTAATTTTGTTATTTTGTGTTAAAAAGCAACATATAATTTGTGCAAAACTTTGAATCTTCATTTTAGTTATTGATTTCAATTAATTTATTTCAATCCATTTGTAATTGTAGTGTCATGGTGCTCATTTCTTTCTAAATGATAATAACTCTTTAAAATTATTTCTATTCTGGACTAATTCCCCAGAGAATAAAATGTTGCTTTGTTCAACTGAACTTGTTCAACTGAGAACGTTGTTCCATTGTTTCGTTAATAAACGGACAAATTAGATAAATCATTTGGAGATAGAACTCGATAACTTATATAATGAACAACTCAACGATTTTTTGAGGAGCGGAATTTGTTGAAATATCTCTTATTTTTGTTCCTATATAGCAGCAAAAAGTAGCCGGTCAAGCAGAAAACTGTCAGAGAAAATTATTTTCTTTGCTCACAGTCAACGAGCGAGCGGATTTGTATTGACAATAACGTGTCAAATCAGCACTACGGAACCGATTAAAAAAATCTGTATGAGGATCAGTGCGGTTTCATTAGTGTTCTATTCTCGATCACGATCTTCAATAGGTTCATTAAGTCATCTGCTGTTTTCCAATTTCTATATAATGCAAAAATTAGTTTCTGTATAAACTAATCAAGATCAACGTTTTTTGGTAGAACAATTTGGTTGAAAGACTACCTTTTCGAAAAAAAACAAGTCTATTCAATACTACCAATTTTTTTCTGGGTTTATGCAATAAAATTTACCCGCGAAAGAACTTCAGCTTTTATTGATGAAAAGTGATGTTTCAAACAAAATTACATTGTTTTTTGGATAAAAAAAATTGATTATCGAGTTCTAGAGACAAAAAGTGAAGATCATTATCAACTGTTTTTTCGCAACAAAATTTTTGTGTTGGCTACGTTTGTAGTGAATCTGCATAAATTAACATCGAAAGCATTTACTTCCACTTTTTCTGTTCTATTCTGAGAAATGTTACTATCTTGCCGCCAATCTATGTTCCGATGTATTCATTTTCTCTTAGTCTGTTTTCCGGGTCTTTCCCATTAAAGAGCCCCTGAATTCAATTTAAGCTGTTCATTATGGTATAACTACCAAGGTTAGGGGGGGGGGGGAGGTTATCTGACCATCGAACGGGGGTGTCTATAATGGGAAAGAGCCGTTTTTTATTCAAAGATAAGAACGACAGTGACGACTTTGATGCACAATAGTGAAAACATATCAGAATTAAAATAGAGATCAAACAATAAGAGCGCAGCTGAACTGTTTCATTTTAGTTTTACAAAGCTCGAGGTTCTACAAGAGGTCTTTCTTCTAAAACTTTTTTCGACAATCTTAACTAAAAGTCATTTTTGTTCCGAAATTTTCTTCTCTTTCCTTTAGGTCATCCCAGGCTGAGGTGTGCACCCAAAAACGTCCTGGTCCAAACTTTCACAGACCAAAATTGGCCTGATCCCGACTGGAGCTCGCTCGACTGTTTTTATTTATTAAGCTTTCGAAATGAGCTTGACAGTTTCAGTGCGCTCCTGCGCTCGAGTCCACTTCTGATCAGACTCAACCCGGGTCGAGGTGTCACTGGTAAAAACCGGTAAATTACGTAATAATTCTGGTTAGTACTAATAGTAGTAGTTGTAGTAGTAGTAGTAGTAGTAGTAGTAGTAGTAGTAGTAGTAGTAGTAGTAGTAGTAGTAGTAGTAGTAGTAGTAGTAGTAGTAGTAGTAGTAGTAGTAGTAGTAGTAGTAGTAGTAGTAGTAGTAGTAGTAGTAGTAGTAGTAGTAGTAGTGGATGAGTCAAATCGAAGGAGACTGTGTACGAAACAAAGTATCGTTCACCAGATTGCAGGAGAAAGCAGCAACCGGGTCAAAGAATGCCTTCAACAATTTCGTCGTACAGCACTTCACAGAATAACCAAACAAATAACTCTTCTTGTTTTGTTTGTATTTGTATTTGTATTTGTATTTGTTGCCAACCGTGCCTTTATTTCATATTTGGAATTAAAGTGTTGAAACAGTAGTAGTAGTAGTAGTAGTAGTAGTAGTAGTAGTAGCATGGACGTATTGATCGGGCGGGTTCCAATCGAAGGCACTGCGGGCTAATCTTCCTGGTTCCATTCTCTGGATGTGTCCGTACCATTTTATCCGTTTGAGCATGATCATCGTGGATAGTTGGGGCATTCGTGATCTTGACATAATTTCTTCGTTCGTTGCTTTCTCCAGATATGACACACGTAGAATTCTCCGCAGACAACCACAGTGGAAACTCTCAAGTTTTCTCTCCATTAATTTCGAAAGAGTCCAAGTCTCTGAGCTGTACAGCACGGCTGATAAAACGAGTGCTTTGTACAAATTGCACTTGAGGTGCACGCTGAGCTGCTTGCTCTTCCAGAGATTTTGGAAGTTAGCAAACCGTTGTCTACCTTCTGCAAGTTTGCAATTGACTTCCTGCAGGTCTCCATGCTTGAGGCTGACATATGATCCGAGATACTTGAACGCTTCTATGTTTTCAAACTCGTTTCCGAGAACATCTTGTACTTTGCAGTAAAACACCCGATCAATACGTCCAAGCTAGACGCGCTCCTGGGGGGCAACGGAAAACGTGGATGAGTCAAATCGAAGGAGACTGTGTACGAAACAAAGTATCGTTCACCAGATTGCAGGAGAAAGCAGCAACCGGGTCAAAGAATGCCTTCAACAATTTCGTCGTACAGCACTTCACAGAATAACCAAACAAATAACTCTTCTTGTTTTGTTTGTATTTGTTGCCAACCGTACCTTTATTTCATATTTGGAATTAAAGTGTTGAAAGAGTAGTAGTAGTAGTAGTAGTAGTAGTAGTAGTAGTAGTAGTAGTAGTAGTAGTAGTAATTGGATATTAGCTTTTGTTTCATAGACTTTCGAGCGGCATTCGATTCTGTCGATCGTGAGCAGATGTACCAGATAATGAAATACTATGGTCTTCCACAACAAGTGATAAACATCATAAGAAACAGCTATGATGGATTCAAATGTCGAGTCAAAGCCGAAGGTGAGAAAGGACGCTTATTTGATGTCAGAACGGGCGTTAGGCAGGGTGATGTGTGGTCCCCAATCCTATTCGGCCTTGTCATCAACTACATTTTGGCTAACTCGGTGCATGGAGGATTAGACATTGGGAGATTGGTGGCTGACTTAGAATTTGCTGATGATGTTGCTCTCGTGGGGGTCTCAGACAGTGAGGTGCAAGAAAATCTACATCGAATCGAGGCCCTTGCGGAAGCCGCTGGTCTGAAGATTAATGTGGCCAAAACAAAGAATATGGGCGTAAAATGCGACAGCCCAAATGTTGTTGCAGTGCCTAGTATCCAACAGAACGTGGAGATACTCACTGGAACACATAAAGGCAAACTAGGACTCCTGGCAGAGACATCTAGCCAGTCACGACTAACCATCAGCACGGAGGTGCTGCTGGGAACGAAAAAGAAAGCGGGCTGGTTCGAAACACAAGATGGCCGGAAGCTAAGATTGAAAAGCTTAGCGGTGGCTAAGCCAGCGTTGGTAGCTTCACAACAACAATCTGCGGTAGCAGATTCAGAGTCGCTAGAAAATGAGAGTCGGTCAGTGGTGGCTGACCAAGAGTCTTTAAGATGTCAGAATTGTCAGCGGCAATTCAGTACAGTTACTGGACGCAAAGTGCACCAAACAAGATTCTGCAAAGCCGGTTTGTCAAAGAATGTCGTAGACAAGTCAAAGTTCGAGCAACTAGAGGCGAGCCTTACCTGTGACAAGTGTGAAAGAAAGTTCAAAACAGTCAATGGCCGAAAAGTTCACCAATCGAGATACTGTGGCAAACCTAAAGTAGTTGCCACACGCGTGTTTTCCTGCAAAGTACAAGATGTTCTCGGAAACGAGTTTGAAAACATAGAAGCGTTCAAGTATCTCGGATCATATGTCAGCCTCAAGCATGGAGACCTGCAGGAAGTCAATTACAAACTTGCAGAAGGTAGACAACGGTTTGCTAACTTCCAAAATCTCTGGAAGAGCAAGCAGCTCAGCGTGCACCTCAAGTGCAATTTGTACAAAGCACTCGTTTTATCAGCCGTGCTGTACAGCTCAGAGACTTGGACTCTTTCGAAATTAATGGAGAGAAAACTTGAGAGTTTCCACTGTGGTTGTCTTCGGAGAATTCTACGTGTGTCATATCTGGAGAAAGCAACGAACGAAGAAATTATGTCAAGATCACGAATGCCCCAACTATCCACGATGATCATGCTCAAACGGATAAAATGGTACGGACACATCCAGAGAATGGAACCAGGAAGATTAGCCCGCAGTGCTTTCGATTGGGACCCGCCCGATCAATACGTCCATGCTAGACGCGCTCCTGGGGGGCAGCGGAAAACGTGGATGAGTCAAATCGAAGGAGACTGTGTACGAAACAAAGTATCGTTAACCAGATTGCAGGAGAAAGCAGCATCCGGGTCAAAGAATGCCTTCAACAATTTCGTCGTACAGCACTTCACAGAATAACCAAACAAATAACTCTTCTTGCTTTGTTTGTATTTGTTGCCAACCGTGCCTTTATTTCATATTTGGAATTAAAGTGTTGAAACAGTAGTAGTAGTAGTAGTAGCAGTAGTAGTAGTAGTAGTAGTAGTAGTAGTAGTAGTAGTAGTAGTAGTAGTAGTAGTAGTAGTAGTAGTAGTAGTAGTAGTAGTAGTAGTAGTAGTAGTAGTAGTAGTAGTAGTAGTAGTAGTAGTAGTAGTAGTAGTAGTAGTAGTAGTAGTAGTAGTAGTAGTAGTAGTAGTAGTAGTAGTAGTAGTAGTAGTAGTAGTAGTAGTAGTAGTAGTAGTAGTCTCAAAGGAACGTGAAAGTTCTTACAGGAAACCGCAAAGGCCGTTTTGAGACTCTCATTGAGGCTGAAAACCAATCCCGACTACTCATTGGCAGAGAGGTGCTGGTGGGCAAGAAGAAGAATGCGGGCTGGTTCGAGACACTAGCTGGTGAGAAACTGAGACTGAAGAGTTCAGCGGAGGCTGAGCTTGTGACAGTTAGCAGCGACGAGAGGTCAGTGGTTGCTGATCTAGTGTCTACGGCGAATAAAAGATCATCTGCGGTCTCTTATGACAATAGTTGTGTATGTTCAGGTTGTAAACGTCGCTTCGACACTGCAAGAGGCTGCAAAGTGCATGAAGCCAGATTCTGCAAGTCTAAGAATTCGAAGAGGGTCGAAGACAGCGCGTCAAAGTTTGTTGGGCTAGAGAAAAGCCTCACTTGTCAGAAGTGCACTAGAAAATTCGCAACTGTGAAAGGCCGACGAATTCACGAGTTACGATACTGCGGCAGAGAAAAGGCTGGAAGATCTCGCATTTTCTCCTGCAATGTCCACGATCGAGATGGAGTGGAGTATTCAAAAATGTAGAAGCTTTCAAGTATCTCGGTTCTTTCGTGAGCTTGCAACATGGTGACCTAAAGGAAATCAGTGTCAAGCTGGCGGAAGGGAGACAGCGATTTGCGAGCTTTCAGAAGCTTTGGAAGAGCAAACAACTTAGTATTCCCCTCAAATGCAAGTTATACAGAGCTCTCGTGTTATCAGTGGTCTTATATAGCTCTGAAACGTGGACCATGAATAAATCAACGCAACGGAAACTTGAGAGCTTTCACACCAGTTGTCTGCGAAGGATACTATGTTTTTCATATCTGGAGAGGGTGGCAAATGAAGAAGTACTGGCTAGATCACGTATGTCGACACTTTCTGCAATGATCATGATTAAACGGTTGAAATGGTTTGACCATATCCTGAGGATGAATGACGATCGTCTAGCGCTCCGAGCCTTCTCCTGGGAGCCGACAGAAAAATATCGATATGCTAAACGAGCTCCAGGGGGTCAACGCAAGACGTGGGTGGATCAAATTGAAGAAGATTGCTCAAGAAACAACATGAGCTACATCACCTTACGACAGAAAGCGAAAAGAGAGTCTAAATCCCGCTTCAACAGTTTTGTCGAACAGCATTTCCTGGATTAAATAAACCCAGATAAGCTCAAACTTATATGCATTCTATTAACTTGTTTGTACTTATTGTCATTGTTCCTTTATTTCTTTATGGAATTTAAGTGTTCAAACAGTAGTAGTAGTAGTAGTAGTAGTAGTAGTAGTAGTAGTAGTAGTAGTAGTAGTAGTAGTAGTAGTAGTAGTAGTAGTAGTAGTAGTAGTAGTATTGATCTGACTGCCAATTTGAAGTAGTAGAAAAAGTTGATCTTGGGACAATATGAAATTTACTATTATTCATTTTGGCACTTAAATTGGCATCACCTATATTTTTTTTTCGGTGACCACTATCAACTTTTTTTTTCCAGAAAAGCAGAAAGCAAGGTCATTGGACCCAAAAAAAATTTTTAATTTTCACTTTCAAAAATTTTTCCTCGAAGTTGTAAGAGTTGAGTTATATACCATTTTGAAGCAAAAATTTTGTCGTACTGCCAATATGAAACATCAAAATTTCATTTTGGCATCACTAAATCTTGGTAGTAAGAAGAACCGAAACAAATTTTTTTCGTCTTAAAATCTAATACAAAAGTCAAATTTGTGCCAACCAATAGCTCAAAATTTTAAAAAAACTAATTTTTATTTCAAAACCAAAGTGCTGCATACAATGTATGTACACGAGTGTTGGCCAAAATGAGTCGGATTAAAATGGACTCTAATCGGATTAAAATGTTCGTGCATTTTAAACATGTCCAATTTGTTCAAACTAAATTTGCATGTGCACTTGTTTGCTGGGACTTGAAACAAAATCAGTGCAAAAGCCAAGAGTTAGTTGATACAATCTAAACTATCAGTGCAAAAGCCAAGCGTTTGCATATAAACCATATGCAGTCTACCATTGACAAATCTTGATGAAAGTCAATTTTTGTATATATAAATAAATGTTTTAGGATGATGAGGTGGACAGAAGGAAGTCTTACAGGACGTATCACCCTTGATTCATTAGTCTCTTAGAAGGAAGTATCAATCGTGTAACAATTCATTTAAAAGGTTTGCAATTGTAGGACAATAAAAACAATATTTGCAACCGTTGATCACTCAATCGTGATCACTCAATCGTGATCACTCAATCGTGAAGGTGGCTATATTATTGTGAGGGGGGCTATAATGGGAAAGACCCGAAATTTAGTTCATTTAGTTAATTTTTGAAAATATTAAATTTTATTTTTGAATATTTTTATTTCAAAACCAAAATGCTGGACTCTAATCGGATTAAAATGTTCATGCATTTTAAACATGTCCAATTTGTTCAAACTAAGTATGTTAAATATGTTCATGTGACTCACAATCGTGTGACAATTGTTCTTTTGACTCACAATTGTTTTACAATTGTTTATCTAACTAAAAAACGTATCACAATTGATGAATTTGTTCATCTAACCAACAATCGTGGGGTAATTGTTGAATATTTTCATAAGACTGCAATCGTAAGACGATTGATGAATTTGTTCATTTGGTTAACAATCGTGAGGTGGTTGTTGGCATACTAGAGAGTCATGTATATTTATTTGTAGTGGAATACTAAAGCGGAAATTTGTAATCGTATGACGAAATTAAATAGTACTAGTTCGTTGCTGGGTTTTGTAGTAGAAGTTTTAACCGAACGATTACAACGAACAGATTATACACTACCTACTCACTACTACTAGTTCGTTGTTGGAATTTGTAGTAGAAGTTTTAACCGAACGATTAAAAGTCACTTTTACAAGGCGAGTCGTATCCAGGCAAAAGTATTAATAGTGAGAGCAGAGCTACCAAGTATCATTTGCCCAAAATTTCTGCTTGAATAAACTTGATCCTCAACTTTTCAACATTCGTTGCCTCAAATAGTTTAATTTCATCTTGAAACTTTTGTTGTCTCAAATAGTTTAACTTCATCCTCATCCGTTGCCTCAAATAGTTTAACTTCATCCATTCAAATAGTTTAACTTCATCCTCATTCGTTGCCTCAAATAGTTTAACTTCATCCATTCAAATAGTTTAACTTCATCCTCATTCGTTGCCTTCAAATAGTTTAACTTCACATTTCAAATAGTTTAACTTCATCCTCATTCGTTGCCTCAAATAGTTTAATTTAGTTTGAAATAGTTTAATCCTAAATTAGTTGCCCAATAATGTCACACAATTCGCCTGATTTAAACAAATCGGTTGACTCAAATTTGGTTGGCAGCAGAGTGAATCTAAGAGGGTTTCTTAAATCAAACCCAATAGTTCGGTCGTTAACTGATCCAGTGCCAAGTACATCGACTCCTTTCGTCTCCCCAATTAAAAGCACTGGAGTGGACATGGTCACAGAGAACCAAATCAGGAGCATTTTCAACGACACCCTAGTCGCAGCGCTGACCAACCGCGACACGGTTCTCAGAGAAGTGCGAGAATGCGTGGAATTGAAAGACGAGCAGAGATGCAGGTCGCTGAGTAAACATATACACAGTCACTGGAAATCGCTCACCGTCAGAAACGGCATTGTGTTTGTCAACAACAAGATGGCGATCCCAAACGCTATCAAAGAGGCAGTCGTTGATCAGATACATGCCAGCCATCCAGGAAGCTGGGGAATGACTGAGATGGGGCAGAAGGTCTGGTGGCCCTTTTCAAATCGGGATCTGATCAACAAAGCCAGGACATGCAAACCTTGTACCGAAATTGGTAAGATTTTAAAACCTCTTAATCAGGAATTTTCTAGCTTATTTTTACAGCTTCAACAAATAGTTCTACAAATACCCAACGGTCAAAGTTGTTAAGAAACGTTCAACGATTGTCACTTGGAAACGTTGTGATATGCTGGAAACGTTAAACGATTGTTACTTAAAACGTTTTCATTGTTTAGATAAAGAAACGATCGGTGATGAGGCTCTTATAGACGAGAAAGTGTGGCCAAAAGAAGACCTCGACAGTGACAGTGAGGTTAAATTGAAGAAGAGGAAAATGCTTGAAGGACTGAGTGGCGATCAGTTGGTCTCGTTACAAGAAGGTTTTCCTCAATTGCCAGTCAACGAGAAGAATCAGCGCAAACGACGGAAATCGTACAAAAAAGGGGGCAGGAACTTACGGGGAGTCTATGAGCAGCTGCCCGAGGGTTCGTCAATTGAGAAGACCTCAAGCGAGGTGGCAACATTGCGGATTCCTGGACTTCCTGCAGCGAAATTGCTTAAGTCCGACTTATCCAATTACGGAACGGTGCGTCAATGCCCCTCAGCGTTGGACCTACTGCGACCCAGGGAACAATCGACGGACGCGAACGTTAACTCAGCACTCGTTGAACGAATTCGTAGTCACGCCGAAAGTTCGAGAAGGAAACTAACGGGCGAGAAGCTAATCCGGAAGAGCTCACAAACGGCCGAGGACAAAAATCCACTAAAAGCCAACCTAGTGAAGGTCTGCCGAATTAAAGTCCCCGAGCGTAGAGAGTTCACCTGCTCCCCAAGAAAAAAGAGCTTCGACAATGATGTTGCGAGCCCTAGCAAAAGCCCTAGCAAACGCCCTAGAAACGACTCGTCCGACGACTCCTACGTGCCTGACGAACTTTCAGAGGAGGTTGCAGTGGAGGGCACGAGAAAAAGCAGCAGACCGTCAAAGCCTGTAATTCGATATGGGGAATCGGCCTCAGAGGACCCCGCTGAGGTTCAACCAGCACCGACCGCAAGTACATCGACAATGGCCTCACAGGACCCCGCTGAGGTTCAACCAGCACCGACCGCAAGTACATCGGCAATTGCCTCACAGGACCCCGCTGAGGTTCAACCAGCACCGACCGCAAGTACATCGGCAATTGCCAATGCTTTGCCGGACGAATTGACTGCAAATACATCTGCAATTTTCGACGCATTGAATGACTCCACTTTACCCCAATTGTCGCTGGATAACACTACTTTGAACATAACTGAATGTTGTGGGGAAGCGTTAAGCCCAAAAGACTTGTAAAACTTGTTTCATTATTTTCATTAGTCAAACTACTTATTTCATAAATTTAGATCTGATTATTTCATTATTTTCATTTATATTGAGAGTCATAACTTTTAATTCAATTCTATTGATATCTCGAATATTTTTTCCGATCGTGCGACGATTGTTGGGAATCTTTAAAAGAAGAATTAGAGATGTTGGGAATCTTCAAAAGAAGAATTAGAGATAATTGTTCGACGTTTGCTTCAAATTGTTCCGCGTTGTTGCAAACGTGCTTTGATTGAAACTACCCCTGACTGGGAAGTGTATTAGCTTTGAAAGTTAGCTATACCAAATTATACTAAAAGTTCCGCGTTGTTGCAAACATGCTTTGATTGAAACTAGCCCTGACTGGGAAGTGTATTAGCTATGAAAGTTAGCTAAACCAAATTATACTAAAAGTTCCGCGTTGTTGCAAAGGTGCTTTGATTGAAACTACCCCTGACTGGGAAGTGTATTAGCTATCAAAATTAGCTATACCAAAATAAACTAAATGAGAACGTTTCACGGTAAATGAGAACGTTTCACAAATGCAAATCAGATTTAGAAATTCAATAAGATCACCCGCTCGCCTGCAGCGAGGAAACCCGAGCACGGTAAGTGCCGTATTCGTAATGGAGCCGGGCTGTCATGGTGGTGGGTATAGGTAACCCTACGGATTGTTAACGATGAACAACTTGAGACAGCGTAGTTAACGATGACAACTTGTTTCCAACAGTGAACGAGTGACCTTAGTTATTAGTATATATCAAACACCTACTTTCCATGGTACAAAAATTAAGTGTTCTAGCTCATTGTTTTCACGCTAAAAAGTCGGATACCTATCATCACTCTTCAGTCCTGAAAAGCTCAGCTAATAATAATAATAATATCATCTCCTGGTTTTAAACGGTTTAAAATCAAATTACAATGTATTACTTTGCAGTTGTTGAACAACTGGCTCAGTTACATTTGACTTACATTATAAGCAAGTTTTAATTACCGTCTATATTTTAAATTCAAAACTTCGCTGTATTGTAAATGCAATCGTGCGACCTCTATTGGAAAATGTTTTCATTTGTTTTACAATCGTCAAACGATTGTTATTGATACATAATTAAATCATTTCAAAGGTCGATTGTGACATTCAATCATCACCAAAGAAATGGTCAATCATCAATGAAACTTATCATTTATGTAATAATAGCCAGTAGGTGATGCCCAAAAACTTGATCGATAAAAGAAAATTGATTGACCCCCGTTTGGCCCCTATCACGTCAAAATGAATATATTTTCATTAGGGTTTCTATTCATCTAAGTAGATTAGTTTAATATTTAATATTTAATATTATGACTCCAAATCTACAATGCTCCGAATCATCATCTAAAGTTCGGTTTGAGGGGACCGTCACCTTGAACTGGGCAATTTTTGAAAGGGGGATTTTTACAATCCCCCACCCAAGAACAATTGCATATTATATATCATTTACAATCGTGTAACGATTGATGAACAATCGTGTAACGATTGATAGATGCAATCGTGTAACGATTGATGAACAACTTCAAAAGAGACATTTCTAATGATCATTTCTAATGGTAAAAGATAATGGTAATTATAACCGATAATTAGTCATATTTTTATTGACGCTAATCGATTAAAAGTTAATAACTAGTACTTGCACAATAAACAAATAGATGAACAAAGTTAATAACTAGTACTTGCCTCATAAACAATTAGATAAACAAATTATCGCAGAATCTTTTTCTTTTTGGACTCAAATTTCAGGCCACTAAAACTATTTCAAAATTGTGCCATTTTAAAGTAAACTCTTACAACAATAAGATTCAAATCTTTGTCAGATTCAAATCCAAAAATGGTTAAATTGCGAAGTCAGACAGCACGTACGCGAACCCTCAGAAACAGAGTTATTGCTGATGACAATCACAATAACAACAACAATAATAATAGGAAGGGTAAGTTGAGCAAGAAACGAAGTCGCGAGCAGCAGTCCGACGAAACAAGTGCTGGAAAACGATTTCAGCCCGACAGCCCCACGATAGACGATAGACAACCCGTACAAGAGGTACACGAGGAACCCGAAGATGTTGGCACAGATATCGTAAACGCAAACAGCCCGACGATAGACGATAGACAACCCGTACAAGAGGTACACGAGGAACCCGAAGATGTTGGCACAGATATCGTAAACGCAAACAGCCCGACGATAGACGATAGACAACCCGTACAAGAGGTACACGAGGAACCCGAAGATGTTGGCACAGATATCGTAAACGCAAACTGGCAAATTCTTGGTTTCATAGATGCTGAGCTCACTGAAAAGTTAATTGACTGCCAAACGTTGGAAACACACAAGCTCTGTTTTCATTCAGACTTTCAATCTCTTTTGATGAGAGATCCGAAAGCAAAAGCTCTGTACACGCAGATGTTCAAATCATATCTCGACTCCCTTGAAAATGTTAGTTTCCTCACTACTTCAAAATATGAACCACAAGATGGCTTTACACAGATGCGCGTTGTCGCCAAGAAGAAATTCAGGCCAAAAACAGTCATCTCAGGTCTGGAGGGTTTTACAGAAACTGTCTCTGATGACGAGCTCACGGAGGACATGTCTTTTTCGGTTTTTGCCCCCACAAACAATTTTAAGAGCACACGGATTATGCTCGGACCTGCTTCATTCGTCAATCACGAATGCAACCCAAACGCCCGATATGTTGTGTCCGGTGAAAAGAACAAAACGATCATATCAATCCAGACAACTAGAACAATTGAAATTGACGAAGAAATTTCAGTTTTTTATAGCCCTGATTATTTTGGAGATAATAATAGGAATTGCCAGTGCACCACATGCATGAAAGAAGCACCGAGTGATGAAGCAATCGTTCAAGTGTCACCCAGTGAAGCAATCGTCGAGGAAGCACCGAGTGATGAAGCAATCGTTCAAGTGTCACCCAGTGAAGCAATCGTCGAGGAAGCACCAAGTGATGAAGCAATCGTTCAAGTGTCACCCAGTGAAGCAATCGTCGAGGAAGCACCGAGTGATGAAGCAATCGTTCAAGTGTCACCCAGTGAAGCAATCGTCGAGGAAGCACCGAGTGATGAAGCAATCGTTCAAGTGTCACCCAGTGAAGCAATCGTCGAGGAAGCACCGCCTGATGAAGCAATCGTTGAAATCGTACCCATCCGTGAAGCAATCGTTGAAATGTTACCAAACGTCGAGAAGGCTCGACTCCAACGACCAAAGAAAGTTAAAACTGATCCGGTTCTGGAGTGCCTAGTTTGTCATGCCGTTGTCAAGAGAATGGACAAGCACTTGCAGCAACACAATGACATTCTCGAAAAAGCAGAGATAACCTTTATCATCGATTTCTACAGGAGAAAAAATGTACAGAAGAAGCACAAAATTTATGACTGTATGGCTTGCTACAGACGATTTGCTTCTCTGGTGACGCACAAGTACACCAACAAGTGCGATTGTTCTGCAGTCACGAGAGTGGAGAATCCGGAAAGCAGGGCGTAAGTGATAAAGTTTTTTTACTCGGAGACCATTTTTGTTGAGTCAAACGTAAGACAATTGCATAAACAATCCAATGTTAAATCAAACGTCTGACAATTGCAAAACAATTAAATGTTGAATCAAACGTTTAACAATTGCATAAACAATATAATGTTGAGTCAAACGTTTAACAATTGCATAATAAACACTCCAATGCATAACCAATTTATTGTTTACTAAAACGTCTGACAATTGCATAATAAACAATCCAATGTTGAGTCAAACGTCTGACAGTTGCATAAACACTCCAATGTTGAGTCAAACGTCTGACAATGTTGGGCAATAAATTACAATGTATTTCGGTTGAGTTATATTTTTGTTTGTTTTAGTTCACTTCCAGACAATCTAAGAGCCAAATTGAAGTCCTCAGTAATTGCGAGGACCAGCGATTTAGAAATTGCCCGCAGGTTCACTGAGCACCAAAAACAGTTGGCAAAATGTGCGGGCAATGAATATTGCAACGAGGACAGATCAGGCTTAATTCAGTTGATGGCTGTATTGTATGGGGAAACACAAGGTCTGAGGCGACCACAGCAACTATTACAAGCTTGCCTCCAGTTGCAAGAGCGAAGAGGATTGAAGCCTCAAACGATGCTAAACTATCTCGCAACTTTCAGCAACTTCGTTGATTACTGTTTTTTGTATTCAGACGGTGTCTCCAACAGGATGGAACGAGAGCACTCAACGATGTTGGCGGCAATTAAAAGTGTAAGGAAAGCGTTCTCCACTGCAGCTATTAAGAACTATCGTACCACAGCCAAACAATTGCGAGCCCGGGTCCCGTCGATTGCTCTGGTACGAAATCGTCACAAGCTGGCCTTGAGTCATCTAAAGGACAACTTAGCAACATCTACCTTAACGTACAAGCAACAACAGGCCCTAAATTTCTTTGTGCTACAAGGTAGACTTAATGTACGGTCTGGACCCTTACTGGCACTCACTTGGGAGGACGTCAAGTACATTGAAGAAAACAGCGTTCTGGAAACTGATAGGCACAAGACGGGAAAGTTTTATACGCTGTATTTGAAAATAAAGGCCGATCAAATACCGCTGCTTTACAAGTTAAAGGAGACATTTGCCGACGAGAATGATTCAATGGAGTCGAAGTATGTCTTCAGCTCGAAGCAGAACAAAATTGAGCGGTCCATTTCAAAACACATTCAGGAAACTTTCTTTACTCTATTCGGCGATGACCCAAACGAAGTGCGATTTAACGCCAACTCCATCAGAAAGTATTGGGAACGCCGATGGAAAAGTTTCATTGGCAAGGTTCCAGAGGGGGTGACAAAAGCGCATTTGGCACAAACGGCTCACAACAAGACAACAGCTGAGGATATCTACATTGGTAGAGAGGGAACCTCAGAGGACCGCGACCAGCTGTTGTCGATATATTGTGACGATTTGTCGTCAGATATCCCACCGGAAGAAGCCGAAGAAGCCGAAGAAGCAGAAGTAGACGACAAAGAGTCTGATGTAGAGTCTGACTTTGAAGCGCCCGAAGAGCCACATCCCATTGATCCACAGACGCCAATGGAGACGCCTATATGTTCGGAACCAATCGTACGGCGATTCAATGCAATTAGGCCGTCAGTTAACCTAACTCCAATTAACCCGGTTACTCCAACAGAACAACCTGCTGCAAACGTGACTCGGGAACAAACGGTTACTGCAGACGCTCGACGGAGGTCAACTATAGGTCAGAGTAGTGAAGACGTTCTCCGAGAGAAGTTTATAAAGTCTTTGAAATCATTCCGCGTCAAATCGGGAGCCCCCGCGTGGACTGACCCCGAAAAGAAAGCATGCTTGCTGTTTTCCGGAGTCAGTTCCACAGTTTCAGTTCCCGACATCAAGGCACGATGTGAGGAAGCTGGAATTAGATTATCGAACGATGCGCATTTGCGGATATACACAAAACTAAAGTCTGCTGTTCAAGTATTCAAAAATAGATAAATTTTTTATTGTTTTAGCCATTATATTTGTTTAACCTTGTTTAACCTAGTTTAATTGTTTAACCTTGTAACTTAACATGTTTAACCTTGTAATCATAACTTAATGTTTAACCTTGTAATTGTTTAACGTTATTTAATTGTTCAATCATAACTTACCTAAAGTACCTGTCTTTTCTACCAAGAGTACTATGTTTAATCAGTCGTCCAACGATTTTAGTAGTGAAAAATAGACCAAACGTCCGACGCAATGTTTGTTTGTCTGTAAAATTTGAGAAAAAAGTCTGTAAAATTTGAGAAAAAGTTAATTTTTTAAAAAAATAGTCTGTAACTACTGTAAAAATTTTGGTAGTAAAAAACGTATTCTCAATACCAATTTGAAAAATATTGTAAAAATTTAGTAGTAAAAAACTTAATCTCAATATCATATTAAAAAAATTGATCTGAAATGCCAATTTGAAACCCTTACAACCACCCTTACTACTTTTTCAAATTGGCATTTCAACAAAAATGTTGTTTCAAATTGGTATGAGCTTTACACTTTTCGCTTCAAATTGTCCTTCAGATCATGTAGTAGTAGTAGTAGTAGTAGTAGTAGTAGTAGTAGTAGTAGTAGTAGTAGTAGTAGTAGTAGTAGTAGTAGTAGCAGCAGTAGTAGTAGTAGTAGTAGTAGTAGTAGTAGTAGTAGTAGTAGTAGTAGTAGTAGTAGTAGTAGTAGTAGTAGTAGTAGTAGTAGTAGTAGTAGTATTAGTAGTAGTAGTAGTAGTAGTAGTAGTAGTAGTAGTAGTAGTAGTAGTAGTAGTAGTAGTAGTAGTAGTAGTAATATTGAGCGCAAGGCCATTTTGCAGTAAGAAAATAAGTTTATCTCAGGCCATTTGGGAAATTACTTACATGTAAAATGGCTTTTAAAATGGACATCACCATAAAATTTTGTCTAGAGGCCAAAATAAAATTTTTTCACCTTGAAAGGAAAAAGGGGAACTCTTTGGGCCTGTCGTACTCTATTTACTTAGAGTAGCTATTTGCGGTGCGGGTACACTTCAAGTTACCTAACTCGTGATTCGCGAAGCGGAATCCTGACTTGCGTTTCTACTGCTTACTCTTGGAGCGGGATTTAAGAAAAAGAATTGTTAAACTGAATTTGAATTGCAAAGTTAGGAGAATGAAAAGAAATGAATTGAAGTGCTTGTAAGCAAAACGTGAATGCGTGATCAGACATGTCTGATTACAGGGCGGGAAACCAAGAAGGAAATCATTAACAGATCACAAGACGCAAACTGAATAAATATGAACAGGATTATCAAGGATAAATAAAATGAACTACTTTACAACATCTTATAAGATATAATGCATCGAGTAAAATAATAAATGATGATATCCTTAGGTATTACATACCCCTCACATCGACAAAAAAATTGTTATGAGACAGAATTCGAATGTATAAATAATAACACATTTATAAATTAATACTTGGTCCCCGGTTAAATAAATAATAACAATACATTTACTGGTTATCATAGCTAAAAATAAATACTATTAAATAATGAAATGTTTCAATTGTCACAGTTTGACGAAATTCAGTATCAATTGTCCCATTCATTTTCTTCCGAATTGTGTCCTTCTGCCTCGAATGCCGTCATGGACCGAACTAGTGTTGGGGTGTCCATTTCGAGTAGAGAAGGATATCGCGAGGCGGGTGGTTAAACGTCTCCAATTTGTGGGGAGATATTGGTCTCTACAGGCTGACCTTCCGCGATGTGTTGAACCGACTCTACAATAGACTCGGGTGGAGGTTGGAAATTCTCCAGGTCGACCGCTTGTCGAGGTCGTTTCGGTGTTGGCAAAATTGTGGAGTCTGGAGCTGGTCTTTCAAATCCGTAATACCAGGGACTTCGCCGATTGCGATCCGACGATCTCTTTGGTATTGTCACTGTGGCGGGCGTATTCGTGGAAGAAGTTATTGGTTTTTCGCTATGCGAAGCTGTGTCGGCGTCTGTTTGCTGATTTCGGATAGCGAGAAAGTTGGGAACTTTGAGGATTCGTCCTTGCATCGCGCGTTTTCGGTGCTTTATCTTCTTGTCCCTTTCTTGTTTTCTTGTGAACTCTTTCACGTGGCTTTGGATGAGTTCTTCTACTAAATTTTCGCCCAATCGTGGTCCCCTGCGGTCCGCATACGCTTTTAAAGGAGTTTGCCGCTCCAGTTGTGTTCCAAATTTCGCAATGTCACTATGCGTATGCGTACTTTGACTATGGTTTCGCCGGGTTCCCTAATCGTTGAAGTCGACGGGCTAACCTTCAGAAGGTGTGAGCTCGGCGCGAGTACTCCATAAAGCCCCTCCATTTTCTTCTTTGGTCTTCTCTTCCCATGAATTTTCCGGGCTAGATTGAGTTCTACTGCACGTTCTTTGAGGGGAATTGGGCGAATTGCCTTGGTTCGTAAGAAGCGTGACTCGCCGTCCGTGCTGGCCATTTCTCGTTCCTTTGCCTCGTGCGTTGCCCGTGACATCCCAACTTCAACTTCGATGTCACTGCGGTACCCGTTCACCCACTTGTCGTCAGGAAGAATTTCTTCCGGCATCACTGTGTCTTAATCTAAATAGTGGTTTACAATGTTTTCATATGTGAGATTTGATCAATTAGGCTTTGTCGATATCACGCTTAGCGGGGTATTAGGTTTTCTTCGAACTGTGCTTCGAAGGGCGCGAACTTTGTTGTTCTTTGGTTACATATTTGCAATTGGTGTATTAATATCTTTAATGCGTGCTTTACATGAAAGGCGTTAATAGACAATTTTTCCTCTTTAAGACATGTGAGTCTGTTCTTAATTTTTTGGATAAGTCTTTATACCAGTCCAAAAGCACGATGATTGTTCACAGGAGCTTCAATTATATCGATATTATTTTTATTACAAAACGTCTTTAGTTGATTGCCAACTAAACACTTTGCTTGATCTGGACGAATAGATCGTGGAATCCCGTGGTTTTCAATACACATGTTTAAAAACTTTAGAACGTTTGGTTTGATCCGTTAGCCTTGTCATTAATATATGCAGTAGGGTATTTAGAAAAACGGTCAATTGCTGCTAGAAAGTAAACCTCGTTACCCTTTTCATCAAAAATTGGACCTCCAAAATCAATTTGAGTTTCTTGATTTGGTTCGACACACGATATGGGGGGATTAAATCGCTTAGCCGGAATAATAGATTTAAGGCTCTTACCAATCACCGTGCAGGGCTTGCACTCGGTAGCTTTAACAATGAGCTTGCGGTTCATGTACGGCCACCAGCAATGCGTGACCATTCATATCATACGCCATGTACCCGGGTGGCTGGAGTGTATGTCACCGATCGTCGCCTCTCGCAGTACGTTCGGTATAGCGACCTTTTCGTCAATACATACACAACCGAAACGTACATGGAGGTCCCTCCAATAGGAGTTTATGTAAGGGTTTAGGTCATTAAGGGGACTCTCGTTGTCTGTCAGGATACATTCCCGGACCTCTTTCAGTACTGCATCCTTGCTAGTTAGTGATGCAATCGATGACTTGTTGAAGATTTTTGATACGATGTATTCAAATTTTGGAACATGTGGGCTGGGTGTGAGACGGGTACTTGCGTTAGACGAGTGGGCCGGAGATGTCGGCGTCGTTATTGGTGGGGAACTTGCTGCACGGGTGTCGTTCGAAGGTTCGTTGCGTTGATTTGCGGCGCGGGAATCTTTTGGCGAATTAAATCGCTGACTTGTGGGGCAAGTTGTGTTTTGGCTGGATGACGGTCGATTCGCCGTGCGAGAAGCGTCGTTAAAGCGAACGCGAGTGATACGCTTTTTAGAAGCCATTATGTTACTGATTTTGTTTATATAATTTATTTCTGACGATGATTTAGGTGAAATTGAATATCTTGAATTGAAAGTACACGACTGAATTGTAGATTGACTAAAAGCAAAAAGCACTGATTTTATTTTTGGGTGGGTGGTGACTTTTACAGATATTTGAGGAATTTCTCCTAATTGGCGGGATTTTAGATTAAATAATTTGAGGCTCGCGCGGCGCGAGAGCTCATTCATTCCGAATTTGGAATAATTGTTCACTCTTACTTGTTTTTTGCTGTGCGAGAGAAGTCTTAAGTGGATTTTGCGACGCGGAACCTACATATTTTAAATTGTTTAAAATACTAGTATAATTTGAGGCTCGCTTTCGCTGAGCAGAGAAATTATAATAAACATGTTTGCATGCTCGTGCCGCATGTGTGCTAATTGAGTTTATTGCCTTATTATGCGCCTCAATTTTAGGTGTGATGTGCGATGCTGGATCGTGTGTCTCAATATTAGTTAATATTCGTATTGCGGGATTTTGTGCTAGTAACAACTGGTGTAAATGAGATGCAGAATGTGTGTTATTTAATTCTATTGCATATATAGATGTAGAAATTATTTTAAACTTTGCTACAATGAATTCCTCATCATACGCTGAGATCTTTTTAGCTTTTTGAGACGGGTGCCTAGAAATGTAGTCGACCAAACCCATTTTCGCCCCAGGGGGATGTTCAATATCAAATTGAAATGGGAGTAAACGATGGATCCAGCGGGTCAATCTGTCGTTATAAGATTTGTTCGGTCTATTTTCTTTCATGATTGATAGAAGGGCACGATGATCCGTAATCACTCTAAAAGTTTTCCCGTACAAATAAATTTCAAAGTATTCGATTGACCAAACTACGCCCAGAAGTTCAAGTTCATTTACGCTATAGCGTTCTTCACAGGAATTTAAAAATCGAGACGTATATGCAATTGGTTTCCACCCATCAACTGTTAATTGTTCAAGAGCTGCTCCGAGACCGGAACGTGACGCATCACATTTCACGCGTGTTTCGAATTGCGGGTTATAGTGGCTGTTTGCGGTTGCGTTCGCGATGCGATTTTTTTATTTCATTGAAGCAGTTCTCATGTTCCCTTGTCCAGATAAATTTCGATGACTTTTTCAATAAGGGACACAGAGGATGACTAATTTGGGCAAAATAACGAATGAAGTTCCCAATGTAATGAACCGACCCCAAAAAAGAGCTGAGTTTCTTTAGGGTTTTTGGGGCTTCGGGTGGTAATATCGCAGCTGTTTTACTTTCTAGTAGCGAGATACCCGATTGCGAGATATGGTATCCTAACCAATCACTTTCTAACTTTCCAAAATGACATTTAGGAAGATTTGTGCTAGGATTTTCATCATCTAAACATTTAAGACAATTCATTACATAACATTTATGCTCTTCCACAGATCCTTTAATAACGATCAAAATATATATCGTCTAAGAAACAATATGTATTTTTCAGACCAATTAGGATGTAGTCTATAGCTTTTTGGAATTCTGCTGGCATATCTGTGAGCCCGTAAAATCCTGTTTGAAATCTGTATGTGCCGTTCATGTCACCACTAATGATGTTAAAGTTACAGTGATTAGCCGTGATATTGTCTAAATTTAATTGACTGTATGCGTATCTCAAATCAATCGTAGAGAAGTACGTTGTGTTTTGCGACGCGGGAGCATTTTTTTGTTGAGATATGGATTAGATTAGCGTATCAAAATTTGGCATCTGATATTTGTTCTTGTGAATGGCTTTATTCAATACATTTGAATCCAGTGCAAGCGTGATCGTTTGATCTTTCTTTACAGTGACTACTATTGGTGATATGAAATATATATCGGGACAGCTTGAAAGTTTTTTAATATGTTTTTTGTCTAGCAATTTTTCAAGTTCAATATTAACTTTTTCTTGTAAATTAATTGGAATACGTCTACCTTTTTGATGTCTAGGTTGGGAATCATTGTGAAACTTAGGTCTTGCCACATGATTTTTTGATCTTCCAATACGCGAAATCAATTCAGGAAAATTTTGCGATTTGTTCTTTGAATTCTGGAGATGAAATGTTGTTGACCCGATTACCGTTTTGAGATGTAGATTGAGTCACTGCTAGTCCAAGTTTGTCAAACAAGTCACGGTCAATTAGGGACTTTAGTCCGTCAGCTACAACCATGAATCTCGCTACCTCACAAGTCCAATCCTTGCTCGTTATTGGTGGTTGTATTTTTCTCTTGGTCTGAATTGGTTCATTCCAAAATGTCCGAAGTTGTGGAGACACCGTTTCGTTGACCCAGAAGGCGCGAGGACTGCTTTGTGCCACTTGCGATGCGAGTGAACGATTGAGAATGCTGCATGCGCTTCCGGAGTCCACGAGTAGAGTATTGTTAAAATTGCCAATCTTGACGGGCATGTTGAGGGGTTTTTATTTCTCTACCGCGTTTTCAATCACCGCGACCGTATTATCATCTCCACTACTGTAATCCGATTTGTAGAGCTTGGCTGATTGTAGGAAGTTCACTGAGTCCTTTTGTTTTCTGCAAACTTTCGCAGAATGATTTAGAAGTCCACAATTGTTACAAGTTTTGCCTTTTGCGATGCAATTTTCGCGGTGATTCGGGAGCCAAATTCCTCCGCAATTTGAGCAGTAGAGTGTCGAACGGTGGTTTTGTCTCGAGGCGTTATTTGTATTTTGCCAATACGGGGTTCGAGAATTATTGGCGAATTGGACCGCGTTGACGTTTGCTGGAACAACAATTTTGTTGTGCTGCTGAATTTGATGTTGATTTTGCATCCCGAGTTCCATGTTGATTGCTAGCTCTAATGCCTGACGCGGTTCGACAGTTTGTTTAAGGAGCTCCTTTTGAATCTCAGAATCCATTAGATTAGTGATGAAGACGTCGCGTATCAGTGTTCCTTCCTTGTTCTCGAAATCGCAATTCTCAGCTAACTCCTTTAATTTCCCATAGAAATGTTCTACCGTTTCTCCCTAAGCTGTTTCGTAATCAAGAAGACATGGCGATCGAACGTTATGTTGCGGGGGCGGATAAATGCCTCTTCCACGATCTTCCAGAAGTCTACCGTAGTGAGTGTATCGATCATGATGTGAGGGTTCTTGCAATTGAGAATGCGGCGATCTTCTATCTCGATGCTTAGATAGAGTAGGGATATAGTTTTGCGGTCCGCCAGTGGCCATGGTTTGTCACCACACATGATACCCACTTCGATTAGCCGTTGGCATTTGTTTTGTCAGTTCATCTTCTGTCGCGCGTTGCGAGCGTTCCTCGGTTTCTCCGATTGTGCGGAAGCACCTACTATTGTTTCTTCACGTATTAGCTCAAGGGGAAGTTCCGCGATCTCGGGTTTGGGACCAAGCAGCGTATCGAAAATAATATTCTCTTTTGCCAACAGTGCCAAATTTTATTGCACTTTCCATTTCTTCCAGCGGGTGTAGGTTTGTCACAGAAAGGGTCGATTCCGAGGGGTGTTCGTTTAGTTGCTGGCTGCGCCATGTCGTACTCTATTTACTTAGAGTAGATATTTGCGGTTCGGGTACACTTCAAATTACTTAACTCGTGATTCGCCAACTGGAATCCCGACTTGCGTTTTTACTGCTTACTCATGGAGCGGGGTTTACGAAAAAATTGTTAAACTGAATTTGATTTGCAGAGTTAGAAGATTGAAAAGAAATGAATTGAAAAGCTTGTAAGCAAAACGTGAACGCGTGATCAGACTTATCTGATCACGAGTCGGGAAACCAAGAAGGAAATCCTTAACAGATCACAAGACGCAAACTGAATAAATATGAACAGGATTATCAAGGGCAAATAAAATGAACTGCTTTACAACATCATATAAGATATACTGCATCGAGCAAAATAATAAATGATGATATCCTTAGGTATCAAAGGGCCCATTGAGCAAAAAGAATTTTGATTCTCGAAATCTTTTGGAAAAGTAGTAACATGATTATTTTGGCCTCATTAAATTTTTGCTTTCGGTGAAAAATCTATTTTACAATTTCTGATTTTCAAATGGCATCGAATTTTTTCAGGAGTAGCATATTTTTCGATTTTTCAAAAATGACCATTTTATCAAATATTCTGTCCAATAGAGCAAAACTTAGCTCATTGGTAACAGAAAAACTGATTTGAGACTGTTTACAACAGTCAAAAATGAAATCAGGCAATTCAAAGTTTACATGTATAACAAACTATGCGCTACTTAAAATGCGGAATATTCGTTTCTTTAGACTTGTATTTCAGAGCAGCAATATCTGTTGATCTTAAATTTGCCCCCCCCCTCACCGAAAGTTTTCCCTCCATTTCTGGCAAGTATTAGGTTATATCGACGCACATCTTTTCGAGATATTCATTGACAGCTTAGAAATAAGAACGGTCATTGTGTGTTTACAGTGACGGAGGAGGGGGCAATATGTTATCTGACCGCTAAGGTGATGGTGTTGGTGGTGGTAGTGGTGGTGGTGGTGGTGTTGGTACTAAAGTGAGAACTTTTTAGGGCCTGCCTGTGAATTAGATCTATACCTGTTCTACTATACAACGAGTTGTTCTCTTTGTGTGCGATGTATGCGTGTTCACTCTAAAACCTTTGTTCACTTTTTCATTCAAGCAAGAGAGACTCTAATCGGATTAAAATCAGACTCAATTGCTGAGTTATTTCAATATATGGTTCAATCTCTTTACAATAAGGGCTATAATGGGATGGACTGTTGAGTAAAGTTTATAAAAATCAATTTGTGAAGATACTTTGCGAATTATACAGGTTATCTTGTACCCGTCTTCATCTTGTAGTCAAATTGTCGTTTACTGATTTTGAGATTTCGTTTAAGGGCTCGGACTGAAACCTGCGACTTGTTCTCAATTGGATCAAACTCTCAGCTAGTGTTTGGTCACTGAATCGCTTTGATGACGAACGAACTGGATTGGCATGGCTCAATTTGGGCTGCAGTGAGGTTGACAAGGATCGATTTGGGGTCATCATTTGTTGATCGGAAGTAAGCTATAGGTGTCGGTTCCGTATCGTTTTTGATCCTTTCGCGCTGAGTCACGTTGGGCGATTGAGTTCTGGGAGAACCATAAGTGAGGTAATTCACAGATTCTTGCACGTTCTTATTGTGTCGCAACTCCTCAATATTGCTGAAGTTTGGGTGGCTTGAGATGTCTGCATTTTTTGATAAGCTCACTAATAACCTCACTTTTATCCTCCGACCCTCCAGGCACACATGCATTTTTTCATAGTAATGTGCTATATAACATAAATTATAAGCTTTAAATACTTTTAAATCATCCACTCCAATGTTTTGTTTGCATTTAGAGTCCACTACATAGTTAGTTATATGCCCGAAGGCCAATCATAGTAAAAGGTTGAGATACTGCTCCATATAGTTAGGGTTAGTTTTTACCATTATAATAACCCCCAGAATTGTTACAATACTTTTCACATATGAAATGAGTGTCGGCTTTCCGTGTGATGACCATAAAGCTGAATTAATGAGAGGTAGGGATAGTGGAAAGATGCATAAAGATGCCACTAGATTATTATTGTCATTCTATCATTTGTTTTATTGACGGGTTGTGGCTCGTTTCATTTACAAAATTGGTTCCCCAAATCCTTGTCAAAAAATTTGATGTCACCCAGGCTCTAACTGCGGACCTTATGCGTCTAGAGCAGACGTGATAAACACTACACAATTGTACAACTTATAAACGATGCTAGCCCAAAAATTTCATACTCTTCTGCCTGTCGCTACCCAACCACCATCGATCATAGCTGTAAGTCTCATTTGTTTGACTGTGTCACTGCGTTACACATTGAATTTTGTGAACAGGAAGCTGGTTTGCTTTTTTGCTTACTGCTATCTGTTAGGTTAAATATACACCTCCTTTTCATTAAAAAACGCAACTAAAAGCCAATGAGAACCCAAGAAAATGGAGATGACCAACCTGTAATCTTAACTTCCGACGACGAAATCCCAGTTCAAAAGTATAATTCGCATGTTATTGACGAAGACGAATCTTTTCTCCTAACTGAATGATCTCTCATAAATCTCAATTTGTTTTGAAGTATTTTCAATTTTCTTCAAACTGTGTTCAGTAGTTAAACTTTCAAGGTTTGTCGTTAATAATTCGTCGTATGTAAGGCTCGGCGAATTTTGTATATCATACGTGTATTCCAATTTGCTTTGTTCTAGTACCTACTTTACTGCAGCTTATGATTCAGTGATAGGTCCTATTCATGTATAGTCAAGTAGAGATTAACGAGTGCGTAAATTAGAACACTGCACGTGCAAGGATTTAGCATTGCAGTTTGCACGGATTAAAGGAGATTACGAACAAATTAATAGAGATTTGTAATTTTGTCCCTCATTCATGACTTATATGAATCACACTACTCCTCTAATAATTGACTCTAAAGCAGACACTTGGAACCTGTATTTGGAACAAATAAAGCCAGCTTTTTGTCAATACAAATGTACAGTCATCATTTGAAGTTTTTAGAATATACCTTCTAGAATATTTTTAAATTCTATCAATTTAAATCTAAATTTATTAGAAAATTTCTCAGCTCCCTTCTCTAAAAATTATTCTATTTCATTGAGACTTGTCAAGATACTACTAAGAGCTTTTCTTCAAATTCTGGCTGAAAAAGATTTGGGAATATCAGAAGAAAGCCCATCAAAAAAAACTTTTAAACTGTGCATTAAAATGTTATAGATTTCTATAATTTTGATTATTATAAACTTCTGTCATTTCAATAGATTAAAAAAAGTTTCTCAGCTCCCTTCTCTAAAATTTATTCTATTTTATTGAAATTTGTCGTGGTACTACTCTGTGTTCTTCATTAAAATCTGGCGGAAAAAATTGTGAATTTCATAATTCAGACCATCAAACAAACTTTTGAAATTGTGAATACATTTTTGTTTGTAAAATTCGATTTAACGTAGTTAAGAAACCATTTAGGTAATTCCAATAGTTTTAACACCGCTAACAGCCCAATGTAAATTGTTGAAAAAGATTGATAATTGCAGGGGAATTCAGATATTGACAAAGTTTGATAATTATATTAGCCATCAAAGAACTACTTAAAAGCATCAGACACTCATTTTAAATGCATTTTAAAACATTCAACAGGTGATGAACTCACTGAATTTGACTCTATTCTACCCAACTTTTCTATCATTCTAGCATTGTTTTTACTATATTAAACTTCGTCTGATATCAAAATAAAAATTCTTCCTTGACTCGTGAGAAATTCATCGTTAACCTAACTGAAAATTTTGATAAACCGGGGACAGCAGAAGTATTGGAGGAAAAAGCAGAAGTATTGATGAACCGGGGACAGCAGAAGTAAAGGACGGAAAAGCCTCAACTGTCAACAGACCCAATGTTAAAAGGTATAACTAGCTCAACTAAACTCAGCTTTTCTAGACACTGAATCATATAGGCGTTATGCAATCTCCACCCTTCGATAGTCTGGGCAACTCTTCCCCAACCCAACAAAGTTTGTTTGCTGTTATAAAATGTTGCAAAATGTTCTTACAAGACTAATGCTCTTTTTTTGCTAACAATTAGGAAAGGACTTATAATAATTTTAGCAATTGAGCGAGTTAATAGCATAGTAATTTTTTTTGTTAGCTGTCGACTATATATCAATTTATATCAACAGTACGTCTGTTACAAAATGTCATCAAATTGCATATCTCTTCTTCTTTTAAAATATTGCAAAATTTTGTCATTCGCACATTGTTAACAAACAAGCAGTCATGGCCGAGTGGGAAAGGCGTTTGTGTAGAAATCGGATGATAAGTTCAAATTCTGCTGACTGTAGATTTTTTCTTCAAACACCAAAATTCAAATATGTGCAAGTGAATGTAATACGAGAAAATAATAAAATAAGGATCACTTGTTCTTCACAGCCTTCAAAATCGATAGCTGTCTGCTGAGATGCCATTTTAGATATTCCACCCAAGTCAGACATTATCAGCATTGAAATGTGGGCAGAGAACCATCCTTGTCACTTAGGTCCCAACCACAACGCTAATGAGATTTTGTGCTCATCGTTTGAGAAAGGAACTGCTATAACATTAAATTAGTTGCCATACAGATGTATCCTTTCTTCACCACATTAAGGAATTTTACAATTTTTCAATTTAACATTCAACAGTTCGCATATGCACCTTGATGTTGAGGAGGTCATGACCACGAAGAACCTTTACTGCCAATCACACAACTCGGCTTTTTACCAGCCTTGTTATGAGGAAAACGTTAGTATTGAATGCTGCGCCAGATGAATCAATAATATCTAGGATGGCTTTACTTCTTGAGCTGTTCAATTCCAACAACGGGACCATCAAACAGATTAATGTGTATTTGTTTGTGTAATGTTTAATGTTTAGTTGTGCAATTGTTCTGTTTAGCTTCAAATTGTTTAATTTCTGTTTAGTTTCAATTAATGTTTAATTGTGCATTAGTTCTGTTAAGTTTCAAATTGTTGTTTTCATTTCGTTGTTGAAAAGTTTGTCAATATAATTTTTTTAACGCTAGAGGCTGCAAATATGCAAAAAATCCGTTACTAGAATAGTATGTACTTTTAACTCAAAAATAAAATGAATGGCATCAGAGAAGCCAGACAAAACGAAAAGTTTTGTTCCGGAGGAAAAGTAAAAAAAATTGTAAAATGGTTGAAAGTTTTTTTGGAAAAAAATTCTCAAAGCCACTTGAAAAAAATTAATCTCAAAGGCCATTTGAAAGTTACTACTACCGGTTTTACTACCAATTGTAAAACGGATTTTTGACAAAAAAAAATTTTTCAAGTGGCCTGAGATAGTGGAATTTTATTTTCGTTTGGCCTTGCTATCAAGGAGTAGTAGTAGTAGTAGTAGTAGTAATAGTAGTACCATCGGTAGTAGTAGTAATCGTTTCTCATTCTTATTGGCGCAGATTTTTACAATATAAAATTTTTCTTAGTAATTTTATCGTTTCGTGACTCAAACATTTTGAAAAGAAATTCCCAATTTCATTACATTTCGGAAATATTTGATTTTGTAAAAACTTATTGGCAACAAAAGCACCCAACTTTCAGTGTCAACAAGTTTTGTGTTTTTTAAAAAAGTTTTTTGTTAAATGCTTTGTATTAAACATAAACCAATCATTTTTTGTTAAAAATTGTGAAATGGAATTTAGATATATTTTTATAGCCACACTATCTTGCCCAAGGTTCTTTGAATTTCCATTAAAATTGGATAGTTTTTTTAAGTTCCTACTCGCAAAAACAAGAGCAAATATGTAGACAGTTATTGATCGAGATTGCGATTTGAAAAATTGAAACATTTTAAATTTGCATAAACATTAGACGTTGATTTGTTAATTTTTTCAATAAGGTTCTTTTTGTTTTCCAGCAAAGAAAGCAAAAAAAAAATTCTATTGGAAATCATTTGCTGACTAAAAATGTTCAGTTTTGGAAAAAAAACTCCCCACGATTAGAAACGTTTTTGAAATTTAAATAAGAGATTCCACAATTTTAAATTATGATTATGTCAAATTGTCATTTTTTCGTATTATCAAGCTTCAATTTTTTTTCTAAAGATGGAGAATCTGTATGTGAGTTATTGATTGAACCAATTAAAATAAAACCAATGATAGATAGCACGTTATTATGTATAAACTAGCACTTACGCTGGAGTCGTAAAAGTTATATACCCACTGAGTTTTTCAAATCAGAATGGAACCATCAATTGATGTTTTGCACATAATCGAAAACAACGTTTCAAAGTCTATCTTTGTGCAACATACTTTTAATAGGTTTTTTGGAAAAAAGTGCATCTTTATCTGCAATATCCAGTTTGAGAAAAGAACATGACAGAATCATGACTCTCTCAAATCCCTACTTGGTAACTAAGGGCATATGCCATCAAAAAGCTAACAAAACAGAACTTTTTGCTACAGATTTCAACAAAATTTTTATTTCAAAAATTGGCAATAATATACATCAGTTCCACCAGCTGAGTCTCCAGAGATCCGCCCGCTGACAAACAGCTAGTTATGTATTTTTGGTTTTTTACCATAGGTTGATTCCAATAAACTAAGTTTTGCTTCAACGCCCATTATATCATCGCTAGAGAGAGATTCTACGCGGTTAAAATAGTTTTTTCTACTGAAATTTTTCCAGAGATTTGAACTTCATCATTTTTTGGAGCTGATTATTCACTCAATCCATAAAACAACCTTACTTTACTGTAGCTTATGATTCAGTGATAGGTCCTATTCATGTATAGTCAAGTAGAGATTAACGAGTGCGTAATTTAGAACAGTGCACGTGCAAGGAGTAAGCATTGCAGTTTGCACGGATTAAAGAAGATTACGAACAAATTAATAGAGATTTGTAATTTTGTCCCTCATTCAGTACTTATATGAATCACACTACTCCTCTAATAATTGACTCTAAAGCAGACACTTGGAACCAGTATTTGGAACAAACAAAGCCAGCTTTTTGTCAATACAAATGTGCAGTCATCATTTGAAGATTTTTAGAATATACCTTCTAGAATATTTCTAAGTTCTATCATTTTAAATCTAAATTTATTAGAAAATTTCTCAGCTCCCTTCTCTAAAAATTATTCTACTTCATTGAGACTTGTAAAGATACTACTAGGAGCTTTTCTTCAAAATCTGGCGGAAAAAGATTTGGGAATATCAGAAGAAAGCCCATCAATAAAATTATTAAACTGTGCATTAAAATGTTATAAATTTCTATAATTTTGATTACTATAAATTTCTGTCATTTCAATAGATTAAAAAAAGTTTCTCAGCTCCCTTCTCTAAAATTTATTCTATTTTATTGAAATTTGTCGTGGTACTACTCTGTGTTCCTCGTTAAAATCTGGCGGAAAAAATTGTGAATTTCATAATTCAGACCAACAAACAAAGTTTTGAAATTGTGAATACATTTTCGTTTGTAAAATTCGATTTAACGTAGTTAAGAAACCATTTAGGTATTTCCAATAATTTTAACACCGCTAACAGCCCAATGTAAACTGTTGAAAAAGATTGATAATTGCAGGGGAATTCAGATATTGACAAAGTTTGATAATTATTTTAGCCACCAAATAACTACTTAAAAGCATCAGACACTCATTTTAAATGCATTTTAAAACATTCAACAGGTGATGAACTCACTAAATTCGACTCTATTCTACCCAACTTTTCTATCATTCTAGCATTGTTTTTACTATATTAAACTTCGTCTAGTATCAAAATAAAAATTCTTCCTTGACACCTGAGAAATTCATCGTTAACCTAATTGAAAATTTTGATAAACCGGGGACAGCAAAATTATTGGACGAAAAAGCAGAAGTATTGATGAACCGGGGATAGCAGAAGTAATGGACGGAAAAGCCTCAACTGTCAACAGACCCAATGTTCAAAAGGTATAACTAGCTCATCTAAATTCAGCTTTTCTAGACACTGAATCATACAGGCGTGATGCAATCCCCATCCTCCGATAGTCTGGGCAACTCTTCCCCAACCAAATAAAGTTTGTTTGCTGTTATAAAATATTGCAAAACGTTCTTAAAAGACTAATGCTCTTTTATTTCTAACAATTAGAAAAGGACCTATAATAATTTTAGCAATTGAATGAGTTAATAGCACGGTAATTTTTTTTGTTAGCTGTCGACTATATCAATTTATATCAACAGTACGTCTGTTACAAAATGTCGTCAAATTGGATATCTCTTCTTCTCTTAAGATATTGCAAAATTTTGTCATTCGCACATTGTTTACAAACAAGCAGTCATGGCCGAGTGGGAAAGGCGTTTGTGTAGAAATCGGATGATAAGTTCAAATCCTGCTGACTGTAGAATTTTTTCTTCAAACACCAAAATCCAAATATGTGCAAGTGAATGTAATACGAGAAAATAATTAAATAAGGATCAGTTGTTCTTCACAGCCTTCAAAATCGATAGCTGTCTGCTGAGATGCCTTTTTAGATATTCCAACCAAGTCGGACATTATCAGCATTGAAATGTGGGCAGAGAACCTTCCCTATCACTTAGGTCCCAACCACAACGCTAATGAGATTTTGGGCTCATCGTTTGAGAAAGGAACTACTATAACATTAAATTAGTTGCCATACAGATGCATCCCTTCTTCATCACATTAAGGAAAAAAAACAATTTATCAATTTGACATTCAACAGTTCGCATATGCACCTTGATGTTGAAGAGGTCATGTCCACGAAGAACCTTTACTGCCAATTACACAACTTGGCTTTTTACCAGCCTTGTTATGAGGAAAACGTTAGTATTGAATACAGATGAATTGATGAATCAATAATATCTAGGATGGCTGTACTCCTTGAGCTGTTCAATTCCAACACCGGGACCATCAAACAGATTAATGTGTATTTGTTTGTGTAATGTTTAATGTTTAATTGTGCATTAGTTCTGTTGAGTTTCAAATTGTTGTTTTCATTTCGTAGTTGAAAAATTGTAAAATTAATTTTTTTATCGCTAGAGGCAGCAAATATGCAAAAAATCCGTTACTAGAATAGTATGTACTTTTAACTCAAAAATAAAATGAATGGCATCAGAGAAGCCGGAAAAAACGAAGAGGAAAAGTTAAAAAAAATTTTCCGGAGGAAAGGTAAAAAAATTGTAAAAAGCTTGAAAGTTTTTTTGGAAAAAAATCTCAAAGCCACTTGAAAAAAAATTAATCTCAAAGGCCGTTTGAAAGTTACTACTACGAGTTTTACTACCAATTGTAAAACGGATTTTTGACAAAAAATTTTTTTTCAAGTGGCCTGAGATAGTGGAATTTTATTTTCGTTTGGCCCTGCTATCAAGTAGTGGTAGTAGTAGTAGTAGTAGTACCATCGGTAGTAGTAGTAATAGTTTTTCATCCTTATTGACGCGAGATTTTTACAATTTAAAATTTTTCTCAGTAATTTTATCGTTTCATGACTCAAACAGTTTGAAAATAAATTCCCAATTTCATTACATTTCAGAAAAGTTTGATTTTGTAAAATTTTATTGGCAACAAAAGCACCCTACTTTTAGTTTCAACAAGTTTTGTGTTTATTAAAAAAGTTTTTTGTTAAATGCTTTGTATTAAACATAAACCAATCATTTTTTGTCAAAAATTGTGAAATGGAATTTAGATATATTTTTTTAGCCACACTATCTTGCCCAAGGTTCTTTGAATTTCCATTAAAATTGGGTAGTTTTTTTAAGTTCCTACTCGCAAAAACAAGAGCAAATATGTAGACAGTTATTGATCGAGATTGCGATTTGAAAAATTGAAACATTTTAAATTTGCATAAACATTAGACGTTGATTTGTTAATTTTTTCAATAAGGTTCTTTTTGTTTGAAAAAACGTTCTTTTTGTTTTCCAGCAAAGAAAGCAAAAAAAATTCTATTGGAAATCATTTGCTGACTAAAAATCTTCAGTTCTGGAAAAAAAACTCCCCACGTTTAGAAACGTTTTTGAAATTTAAATTAGAGGTTCCAGAGTTTTAAATTATGATTATGTCAAATTGTCATTTTTTCGTATTATCAAGCTTCAATTTTTTTTTATTATTGATTGAACCAATTAAAATAAAACCAATGATAGATAGCACGGTAATATGTATAAACTAGCACTTACGCTGGAGTCGTAAAAGTTATATACCCACTGAGCTTTTCAAATCAGAATGGATCCATCAAATGATGTTTTGCCTATAATCGAAAACAACGTTTCGAAATCTATCTTTGTGCAACATACTTTTAATAGGTTTTTTGGAAAACGCGCATCTTTATCTGCAAAATCCCGTTTGAGAAAAGCACATGATAAAATCATGAGTCTCTGAAATCCCTACTTGATAACTAATGGCATATGCCATCAAAATGCTAACAAAACAGAACTTTTTGCTACAAATTTCAACAAAATTTTTATTTCAAAAATTGGCTAAAATATACATCAGTTCCACCAGCTGAGTGTCCAGAGACCCGCCCGCTGACGAACAGCTAGTTATGTATTTTCAGTTTTTTACCATAGGTTGATTCCAATAAACTACGTTTCGCTTCAACGCACATTATATCATCGCTGGAGAGAGATTCCACACGGTTAAAAAAGTTTTTTCTGCTGAAATTTTTCTAGAGATTTGAACTTCATCATTTTTTGGAGCTGAATATCCAATCTAACCATAAAACAACCTTATATCAAACCATACGAAGGTTAATCTTAATATTGGGAAATTTGCAAAGTATGACAAGTGTAAAAACTCAATTTAACATCGAAGTTATTATAAACATCACTTTGCTGATCATATCGAGGGGAATGCTTAATTGTGTGCTTTTCACAGTGCCTCTAGAAAAATTAACTGAGCAGAAAGCGCCTTGGTCAAACTACCAATGACATATTACTCTACTTATACCAAAAAAAAACTTTATGAATTTGACTCGATCTATCTGTAGCCTGCGATACACTTAGTCGCAACACGCTTCTGTCAATTCTATTAATTCTTGATGTTAGCTTTGGGTTCTGAGGTTCTTTTTTCTCTTCTTCTTAAAAAACAATCCCAGTGGTCAATATCAGTCATCTGTCAATTAAAGAAGCTTTGTATTTGGGGTAGGAAATTGTAATTAGGTTACCGCAGGTTCGGTTTTAGACCCCTTTTTTCTCCTGTTGTTTACCGCCATTACATCTCATATTAAAACAAGTGCATTTACTTTAGTATATCTATTTGAAACAGTCCGTTGTTTACACGATCTATAAGGAAACAATCACCCAGGAGGATTTGGTTTGATCATCGTTAGAGAGATGGGTTTGGGGCATCAAAGTGCAATTGAATAATAATGAAAAACAATTTTTGAAAATAATTGGCGAACGATTCTTTCAATAAAGATCCGATACTAGCTATGGATTTCAAGTTTTTGGATCAATTGATTTTTTTGGCTTTATTATTGATGTTAGATTTTTTATTTTCGAATCAATTGAGATCAGTTATGTCTGCCTGCAAACTTATTTTACGGGAGATGTACTCTCTCAGAGATAAAAAATGGTAATAATGTCCTGATTGAGTAGTTAGTGTAAAGATTAGTTTACAGGTGGACTACTGCAAGTTACTTCATTATGTTTGAGTTGCCTTATAGTTACAACTAATTAACTAAAAAACAATTAATTAGTTACAATTAATTGTGCACGCAAGCTGATATATCGACATTTCTGCCTTTTAATTTTTTTTGACATTCGCGTGTTTCAGGAACACTTAGCTATTTTGCGTCTTACAAAAATATAAAAAAGTTGCAGTGTGCTTGTTTAGATTACATCCCCAAAATTTTGTCATAAGAACTACCTTTAGAAAAAAAATCCGCATGAATTGAACAGACTGCCAATTCAAAAAGAAGCTGTTGAAAAAAATAAGTTTACTTCTAAAGAGAAATTGGAGTATTTTGATTTATTAGTATTTAAGCCTTTTTGAATATAAAAAGGTGCCTAAGCTCTAAGAAATAGCAATATTAATGATACTGACATCTTGCAAGTCAGTTTAAGAAAAAAAGGATGTTTTTGAAACAGCCATATCAATGTTTAAATTTCTAATTTTATTAGTAATGTCATTGTTCTGGTATTTATTGTCGACATAGACTTTAGCCAAAAACAAAAAAATTGTTTGTGCTGAACCACGGAAAAACTAGCTTTTTGGGTTAAATGTTTAATGAAGAGTAGCTTCACGGAGTTGCAAATAATAGCCGCACAGCGATAGCCGAGGTTAGTTTTGGCCTGGGTTATAGCCTTGGTCTTTTATTTTCCCAAGTTTTTTATTACAATCACATGTCGTTATATGCACTTCAAATCTACTGTTTGTTTATTCATGTTCAACTGAATTGCGTGCGTTACATCATTTTTAACTCTTAGAGGAGCAGTTTTGTTTGTTCATTTGCTCAATGATATTTTTGGTCTCAGGTGACTTGTCTCACTCTCAGGACCTTCGCAATCTGAAATTGATTTTTTTTTTACTTTAATTCAAAAAGATAAGGACAGTTTAGTCTGTACTGCTCTAATTGAAGGTTATTTGAGAGCAGCTATTTGATGCTAGGTAGTTTTGAAAAGAATAACAAGAAAACTCGTTCGGAAGTTTTCGTAGCAGGAAATACTCCTAGTCTTCGAAAACGGTCAATATATGCATAGAAAAAGCGAGAAATTACGTTAATGTTGTGAAAAGGTCTCTCAAATTTTCAAAAATGAAATCAGCGACATGTTTCGAAAATTAAAAGGATAATTTTCGCAAGTTCTAGGAATTCGAGTTAAGACAGTTGACCAATTCCAAGAACTCAAAAGGTTTAATCTTTATAATAATTATATTTATTTTTTTATTAAAAACACTCATAGACTGAAGTTGGTAACCTGACGATGCTAGTTATAGCGAAAACGTTCGTTTTTAAACTTAGATTAAGACATATTGGTTTTTAACTTCTTTTAATGTAAATTCCAAGTTATGAGATAATATATATTTTTTAGTCATCTCAAGGAAACTAGAAGCAATTTCAAATGAGATATTCTGAGGACATATATTTTTTGAAAAAAAAATAATCAAAAATTTGATAACTTTACTGCAAATTAAATAAATGAGTTGCTCCTATTTTTTTTCTATAAAATTTGAGTTGATAACTGAGTTAGTTGAAAACAATTAACCATCTCATACGCTGATAACTTAACAAATACCGTCAACTATGCCAAGACGAAAATACTAGCGAAATTCAAGGAAAAAAACTTTTGACTTCAGGTCGAGGATCTTCATCAAGTAATTTGCGTAATTTCAAAAATATATTCTAAAGGTAAAAGCGCCACATATTTAACCCATTACTAGACAAATAATTTAAAGAAACACACCATAATGAACATAGCGTTTAGAGGCAGAAAGAGAAACAGCAATAGTCCCTCTGCATTTTAGAGGCTAAGTTTCCCTGCAAGAGAAATCTCTCCGTTTAAAACATACTTGCAGTGAGAATGGAGTGTTTAACTCTTCAAAAGGGGGTTACAAATTAAGAACATTTTTACTCCGTTAACATGTTGAATAGTCAATTTTAGTTCACTGGTTCTTCAAAAACTTTTCTGTCTGGCAATCAGAAAATTATTTTCAATAACCCTAGAGAGATAGCTGGCGCTATTACCCAGGTTTTGGTCCAGACCCAAATTGAGCTATGATCAGACCCAATCGAGCGCACACCCCTGTGTTCCCAGACCGAAATTACAGGGTCTGGAAAGCGGTTCGAGCGCACAATAGTCTGGACCATTGTCTGATTTTGGTCTGATCAGAGGTCAATTCGGTCTGGACGGTCTGATCATAGTCTTTTTAGTCTGGACCATGGTCTGGGTTTGGTCTGATCAGAGATCAATTCGGTCTGGAAAGTCTGATCATAGTCTTTTTAGTCTGGACCATGGTCTGGATTCGGTCTGATCAGAGGCCGTTTCGAGCGCACTTGAGTCTGATCAATTTATTATTTTTTGGTGCATTATTCTTTCATTTTTTTCTGGTTTTTTTATTGAGGGATGTTGGCTCTAACAAGCGGCAACAATAAAGCAGTGCTCCGATCAGAGACTCATCAAAAATTCGATGACTCTGATCAAAAACGAGGAGTCCAGCTGATAGCAAAGGCCGGTCCCCTCAAGAAGAAATTTTGATTAACTGAAGACCACAACGTTTCTTGTGAAAAGCTGCCTAAATTCATCCATTGAGCCAGAAAAATGAACCAAGGGGTATGGTAAATAATTTTTTTTTCTCAACAGTTATGTTTCGTTTTCATTAGCAATATTTTCAGAATTGGCTTTTCCTTAGATGATTTTGATACTAAAAACACCAGTTTTTATGAAATGAATATATTATAGCAAAATTAAGAGATTTGTTCATAATTAAAATCTTTCTCTGATCAGACTATTTTGAGCGCACTTGAGTCTGATCATAGTCTGATTAAGGTCTGGACCATGGTCTGAAGATGGTCCGATCATGGTCTGTTTATAGTCTGGACAATGGTCTGAATTTGGGTCTGATCATAAGCGCACCATAGTCTGGACAAAGGTCTGGGTTCGGTCTGATCAGAGGAAATTTTGGTCTGGAAAGTCTGATCAGAGATCATTTTGGTATGGAAGGTCTGATCAGAGGTAATTTCGGTCTGGAAAGTCTGATCAGAGGTCATTTCACTCTGGATAGTCTGATCATAGCTCAATTTGGGTCTGGACCAAAACCTGGGTACTGGCCTTCTCTTGGTTTTTAAACAATTCAAAAAATTTGAATTGTTCTGAGACGCTGTCTTTTTTTGAGATCTGTTTACATGTTTTCATGATTTTTGATATCAAATTGGAGTAGCGATTTTGGTCATGCCGAAACAGGAAGTGGAGCGAAAAAGCGAGCGTTTTTGGGGCGTGAAATCTTTTCATTCAAATTTTTGAACTGAGTGGGAAAATGGTGTCTAAACAAAATTTCGTTTTCTCGCTGGTGGTTTTTTGTTCGCACACGGCATTGTCAGTTTGTTTTTTTACTACTTTTTCGTTTTTTTGCTCAATTTTTTTCTAAATGAGTTTCCTATTCCAGTTAAACTCCATTCGACTTCTAGTGTTTCGTTTAGACAATGAAAATTCTTTGAATTTTAAGTCAGGGCTTATCCTGCAATGTTTCTTTTTTGGATCACGCTTTAAGAGGTGAAAGTTCGATTTCTATCGAAATTAATTTTTAGTTCAAACGTGTAATATTGTTTTTTTTGTAATCTTATATATTAAAAGAGTGACAGTTTATAGGGCTTCGAGTGGCATGTTTAAGAGACCTATAGAACAAGCATAGTTAAGTGGACTCATAAGTAGAGATCAATGACCGAAAACGCACGTTTCGGTCAGTGTCCGAAAAACCGATTCGGAAGAGTTCAATGACCGAAAATACTCAGATGGAAGAGAAAGTCAACAACCAAGAAGGCAAATCTAAGCAAAGTGAACAAAAATTACAAAAAATCACAAAAAAATACAAACAAATTACAAAAGGTTGTTATTTGGTGATGCAAATTATCTGTACCTGAACAAGGAAAAGCTAAGATTCAATAATGTTTAGAAATGGGAAAAACATCGTTTTTCAATTTGATCGCTTTTTCTTGACTTTTCTTTTTTTGCTGTTTTGTTTTACTGCTTTTCGGTTTTTCCCTCATTATATCTCATTTCTTTTTTTTCGTTTTTCTTTGTTCTTTCCTTCATTTTTTATTCTTTTTTATCTTTCTGTCTTTTTTTTCTCTCTTGCTTTTCTCTCTTTTCCGTCTGGTGTTTCTGTCTTTCTTTTCTCTCATTTCTTTCTGTTCGTCTTTTCTGCCTCGTTTCTTTTGTTTATTTCGCCTTTTTCTTTTCTTTCTCTTTATTTATTCTATTTTTCCTGTTCTTTTTCGTCCGCCGTTTCTCTTTCATCTGTTTCTGCATTTCGTTCCTCTTCATCTATTTTTTCTATCATTCATTATGTTTGTTTTTTCTGTCTCTTTTAATTTCTGTTTAAGTTGTCATTTTGCTGTCTTATTTTTTTCTCTCTCTCTCCTTCGTTTATCTTTCTTACATATTTTCTTTTTGCCCTTTGGATTCTTTCTCTCTATTGCTTTTCTCTTTAGTTTTTCAGTTTGTCGTTCTTTTTTGTTTCTTTTCTGTTTTTTTGTCTTTGTTTTCTTTTTTTTTCTGTTCTTTTTTTCTGCCTTTCTTTTCTCTATTTCTTTCTGTTTTCTTTCGCCTCTCTTACTTATCACTCTTTTTCTTCTCTGTATTTTGTTCCTGTCCTTCTTTCTTGTATTGTGAGCTCTTTCTTTCCTCCTGTATTTCTATTTTTTCGCTCTTTTTCTTTTCTTTTATCTCATTTTTCCTTGTCTTTTCTCTCTTTCTATTTTTTTGCTATACTCTTTTTTTTCTCTAATGCTTTTCTCTTTCCTCTCTTTCTTTTCTGTCTTTTTTCCCCTATCTTCTACCTCTTTCCCCTCTGTTCCTTTTTATTCCTTTCCTCTTTTGTTGTTTTTTTTCACTTTCTCTTCTCTGTTTCTTTCGTCTCTTATTTTTCTCTCTTTCTCTCCTGCTTTACTCTCTTAATTCTCCCCTGCTTTTCTGTTTTATTTTTTGCGGTTGTTTTTTGTCTCTTTCTTTTCTGTCTTTCGTTTCTCAATTTTTTTTCTCTCGCTTCTTTTTTTTGTCTCTCTTCATTTTCGGTTCAACTTTTTTTAGTTTCTCTCCTATGCTTCTCTCTTTCGTGTCTCCGTCTTTTTTCTCTATTTTTTCTTTTCTCTGTCTTTTTTCTCTACTTGTCTCGCCTTTTTCTCCTTCTCTCTCTCTTTCTCTCCTCTCTTTTTTCTGTCTTTTTTCCATTTCCTTGTCTTTCTCTCTTTTCGATTTCTTTTTTCTGTCTGTCTGTCTTTCTCACTTGCTTCTATTTTTTGTTTGTTTTTTCTCTCTTTTGTCTTCTTTTCTCTTTTATCTTTTATCTCGTGCTTTTTACTTTTTGTTCACACTTTCTTTTCTTTTTTTTCTTGTCTTTGTCCTATCTTTTCTCCTTTGTTTCTTTTCTGTACATTCTTTTCACTCTCTTTTTGGTCTGTTTTCTCTCTTTTAATATCTTGTTTCTTCTCTCTTTTTAAATGCTCCTTAAACATGCAGCCTAAACTATTACATGTGTTACGCTAGGCCGCCTTGTAGAAGTCCGTTATCTTTACAAGTCCTATTGCTCCTTAAATTTGTAAATTAGCAAAGCCAATAAATTTGAAGACGGAATTGCTGGTTCTTGTGGGGTAATAAATTAAACAAAAACATATCCCAATTGGTACAGTCGCCACCGGCACTCCTCCCACCCGAGGTATTTGATGTCGCCTCCGACTTTTGTACGGGCAACCGCAATCACGTGACTGTAATGTAACGTAATACCTATAGCTGTTGAACGAGGGGCATGTTTTCCAGCCCAAGGTGGCACGAAATTTAAATTTAAAACTTTTCTTCTAAACGATGTTCTTGTTATGCTTTGGCGGGCCTGCTTGTCTATAAATTAATTGCGTGCACACAGAATTTTTTAACAGTACAACCGAAGAGCACGGTCAAGCGTTTGCTTAATTGGGGTTGATGGTCAAAAAAATGCTTTAAGGTCATTGATCAAAATTGTTTCTAAGAGCTCGGTTCATCTAACGAAAAAAGTTTGAAAAAACATTTTCAATCAAAAATTTGAAAAAGCGTGTTGCCGAAATTTTTTGTTAATGAAGAAGACAATAATCAATGTTTCAATAAACAATAACAAGAGGGTCGGAAAAATCATTGACCGATTAGTTTTTCTGAATTAAGTCTGTGATCGAAATTTTTTCTGAAAACGGTCTGTGAACGAAAAGCTTCTGATACTGAAAAAGTAAATGATTGAAATTGTGTCAAGAAAAAGAGGGTTTATGACCAAAAAACATTGTTTTTGTAGTTCATTGTCAAAAAATTGTTGTTGATGGAAAAGGTTGTCTTGGAAATTTGTGAAGGAAAAGTCACTCACCGAAAACGTCAAGGATTAAAAGATGGATGATAGAAATTTGGTTTGTCAAAGTATCACTGTACAAAAGTTTTTTATACAGAATTCAGTGAACAAATTTTGTGAAGTGTAAAGACCCCAAAAGGTGCTGATTCAATAACCAAAGTTCGGTGACAAAAAATTTAATATGACAAAACTGAGGTCTTGAAAAAAATGCCTGTTTTTTTAGCTCGCAGTAAAGAGTTTTTCATTTTAAGCGCTGTTACTAACAAATTATTGCATACAAAACATTATAGTTATAAAATTTTCCTTCTTTAATTTTTCTCGAGGAAGTTTTTGTTGGTGGCATTAGCCAGCAATTTATCTCTTTTCTGTGTTTGTTGAAGAGAAAGCATTCGCAAAGGCATTGTTGAAGTAAATGCATTCGTAAACGCATTCGCAATGGCTTGCCAACAACTCTATTTTATCCGCACTTTTCTCGTTTTGGGCACATCCATCGTGTTCTCATTAGCACATTCATCCTTTTTATGAAAACCGGAATTATTTGTCTCACCCTGGATCTGTTTTTTCTTCTCTTTTGAACTGTGGTATCTCTCCTGCTCTTCAGTTTCTTTTTCGATCTTTCTTTTCTCTGTTGTACTTTCTCTCTCTTGACTTCGGCTTCCTTCGTTTTGCTGTCCCGTTTTCCTTTATTTAATCGCTTTCGTTTTTTCTTGCGTTCTTTCTCCTACTCATTTTCTTTTTTCCTCTTTTCTGTATGTCTCTCTCTCTCTCTCTCTCTCTCTCCCTCTCCCTCGGTTGTTGAACTTATTTTTTTTCTTTTATTGATTGTTTTTGATTCAATTTTTTGTTTCCTGTCGTTTTTTTACGGTGAATTGCTGATGTTTCTATGGTTTTTTTTGCATTGTATTCTTTTTGTTCTTTCCTCTCATCAATTGTGATTTATCTTTCTTTTTTCTCGTTTATTTTCCTTTTTGCTTTTTGCTCCCGTTGGTTTTCTCCCAGACTCGTTTTTTTCTGTTTTCGTTCTCTGCTTTCAACCTTCTTTTGTTCTGTCTTTTGCGTTTTTATTCGTATTTTTAAATCTAGTTGCTCTTCAACTCATTTTATACTTCTGCTGCTATCGGTCTCTCTCTTCCTCTCCTTCTTTTTATCTCATTCTATACCTTTTGATTTCTTAATGCTCTTAGAGAACGTCTATTACTCTTAAGCTGCTTAAAACCTTTCTTTGACATATTTGCATCTTCTTTTTTGTTGGTGTGTCCAAATTAGTTTTGCAAAAAATCATCGAAACGATCACACGTACGGCAGTTATCAGGAATAAGTTTTATGTATGAGAATATCAATTGTTAAAGTTTCAAGATACGATGCCGTTAGATAGGCTTTACCGACTTGCTAGTAGATTTTTAACTATAACAAAACTTCTCAGTTTTGGAGCATTGAATTGTAGACAAGTTGGCAAGAATTGAAAGAAGGTGGTTTTGCTTCAACGGGGCAAAGAGTTGGGACTTGAGACTCTTTAATGAGTTTTTATAAAGATTTAAATTTTGAGCGATTTGCGAAAATTCCGAGAAAATATCCATCAAGTGCAATTCACGAAAAAGATTGAAAATCTCGAGGAGAGGTTTTTTTTCTCGTGTCATAATTATATAATGGTGGCCTTTTCTTGTTCTGGAAATTAGTTTGTGCTAGTTGGTTTATGAGTTACTCAACAAAATGACTTCGGCACTGTCATTAAACCTAAGCTGTGAATGTAAACTCAGAATTAGAGATCGCCGAAACCGGAGTTTTATGAGTTCATAATGATTGAAGATTACTATTACTTTTAGTTTAACAAGAGAACTTGATATCAGAAGTTCTTTTTTTGTTACTATTAAATTTTTGTCTTTGGTCAGTAATTTTTAACTAAGGGCCACAACGGTGTATGCGGCAGTTTCGGTGGTCTTCGGCTAAGTTTTGATTATTAGTTTCATTGCATCTAATATGGTCTATTTCGCCTAAACCCATGAGAACCAAGATTTTGTTTTCTTTGAAGAAAATTTGTTGTAATATGGCAACACAACCACGTCAAATCTGATTTTTGTTCATTCAATTATGCATTTTCAGCCTATTTTCGTGGTGAAGATTTTTTCCTCGTAGTGGAGCATGTTTTTCGGTTACACTTGACTTACTTCACTCTTAAAAATGACTTCTTAATTTCATATTGACTTTTCTCTATTTTATATCAAAGAGATAAGGTCAAAGGAATATGTGTAGCTCTAATTGAAGGTCATACGAGAGCACCTTATTGAAGCAGCATTTAGTTATATAGATTCATGTATATAGATTCAAGTATAACATCTGAGCTTTCAATAAATAAAATTTCTTTTATTATGGTCTGTTTCTTCTACTATACTTTTGAGACTGCAGATCTACAAAGCTATTGCTGCTATTTTCTGGCAATCTGACCACTATGTTTTAAAACTGTGTTTTCAAGTAAAGCCGCTTTTTGATATTTAACGTAGCTTCCATTATTTCTGGATGGTAAACAAACTTCATCACAAAAATTTGAGACATGGAAACATTCTATCGCAATATTACCACACATTTCTGCTTCCCTTTAATGTTGGATGTATCTCCCAGCAACATTAAAAATAACCGAACAAGTTTTCATTTGAATTCTTAACCAAATTAAGAAAACTTTGCTCAGTAAAGTGAAAGTTCACGGGTGAATGTGGGGGAAAACTTTCTCTTGGTACCTAATCAAAGAAGAAGCCCAATAAAATAAGAATGAGGACGGCGAGAGAAACACAAAATTGTACAATTCTATAAATTCTGCAATATATGTGTTTTTCTTAATCAAGTATGATTAATATCCCTTATGTCAACTGCTACAGTCCAACTCCGAGACTAGTAAACTGTATTCTAAGTCAGAAATACAATTATGCTCTAATCAAACTATTGGCATTTTTTGTTCATAAGTAATGTTTTTAGGTCATACGTGAATTTCACGCTTCATTACTCAATTTTTGAGTGACTTAATTTACTCTTAATAATCAGAGATTAAATCTGTCGCAGAAAACAAAAATGATATTGTGATATTAAAATGAGACAAAGGAGGGCCTATAGTGAACCATAATGTATGACATGCTCATAAATTACATATTAAACGCATAATTCGAAATTTTTACAAACAAATAGGAGAACAAAAAGTGATGGTTACTAATAGTAAACCGGATTTTAACAATATAGAGAAAGCATCATAAATAATGATGGGAATCATCATGGAATTTCATTTTGACGGGACACGTCAAGGAATGTTTGTTCATGACGGGACTCGTCAAGCAGGTAAACCTGTTATCTGTTAGTTTAACCAACAGGGACCCGTGCGGTAGAAAATAGCTATGAGAAAATCCCATAGAGATTAACTAAAATGGGTAAAAATAACCTAAGATTAATTAACCATTGATAGGACTGAAACAAAGGAACATATTCAAAACTAAACCTTACACAATCGAGCTGCCTCTCTTTAATTGCTTTACAATTCTCATCTTCACAAAACTTCTAATATTTACAAGCCATAGTGGAAATTTTCCTCAGTAAACTTCGAGGTTTAAAGTGCTTAAGAATAACGTCCAACCCAAACCGTAACCGTAAACAGTGCACGGATATTACACTGACGACAGAGATTTAAAAGAAAGTTAACATTTTAAAATCTTTAACAAATTTGTCGGTAGGGAGACGCAAATAAAAAGCACTTCAACCCCAAAAACTCCGAGAATCGAAACAAACACAAAGATTTGGGATAAGAAATCTTCAATTACCACCAATTTCCACCAACTTTTGTGGGAATCAATTGCAGAAGCCGCAGCGGAGGACATCAGTCACAGGACATCAGTCGCAGGAAAACAAGAGAGAAATTACTCGCGTGGTGCTATCTTTTACTCGTTGGTGGAGACAGAAATTCCCTGTAAAGAAAGACCGCATCATACCAAGTGGGTAGAAATAAAGAGTTCTTTCTTGTTTTTGTCGTTCGTATTTGAAACTGATCGCCAATGCGTAATTCTTTTTAGTCTTGGAAAATTTTTTTTCTTTTGACCTTAGTTACTAAATTGACTTTTAGAAAACGAGCGGCGTAACCATCGGAAAAAAAACAGTGCGGGATAATCGCGTTGTTAAATCAATTGAAACAGTTGCTGAAAGTTATATATTGACTTTTTCTGAAACTACCATGGAAAAAAAGAGAAAATAAAGCGAAAAAAGTTGATCAGATAACAAAAAGCAGAATAAGTAAAAGAAAACTAAAGCACCTAATATCATCCTTGCCATAAACAGAAAAGAAAATATATTAAAAACATCAAAAAAAGAGAAAATCGAAGTTCAGACAGAATCATATTAAAATAAAAAAAGAGAAATTAGGTGGGGCAGTCGTCTATAAGACTGTAAATTAGAACTTCCTTAAAAATAAAGAAAAGTAAATAAATAAGTACAAAAAGAAATACCGTATTGAAATAGGCGTTAGATTTTTATAAACAAAAGTTTTTTTAAACATTAAAAAAAAACAGAGTGCTATAGAAATTAAAAGATAAAAATAGAAAACACCTTCCAGTGACAATCTACTTGATAATTAATTTGCAGAAACAATTAATTTCAACAACTTAACAAAGTTTTAAAAGGGCACGATACAAGTAGGCGAACAATAAAATGGCAACGGGCTCAACCTCTAGAATGCTATTACCGGAAGCATTTACCAGTTCAAACGACTTGGAAAGTTACGTGACGCATTTTAAGCTATTAGCGGATCTACAAAAGTGGAGAAGTACTGAAGGAAATCCGGCTTGCGAAGTTGATGAACGGCCGCATTATTTTGCACTTAGGCTACAAAAATCTGCCATTGAGTTCTATCGCACTCTACCGCAAGCTACACGAGAAAATTATGATGAATGCGTTAAAGCTTTTCGAGAACACTACAGCGAAAAACCGGTTGTTTTCCGGGGACGGCAACCAGGAGAAAATTTGACAGATTTTCTGGGAGATTTAAGGCAGTTGGTTTTGAAAGCTTACCCAACGGAGTCGCAAAGATGTTAGAGACCATCTCGTTCTGAGAGGATTTCTAGAAGGAATCAACCATAGTCAGGTGAGGTTAGATCTCAGAAAGCAAATCGGCGACAAGGATATGAAAATTGAAACAGTTTTGGAAAGAGCATTGCATCTGGAAGCTGTAACAAGAATAGAGGAGGAAGAGCAAACACCAAAAATTGCGGTAATTAGACGAGATGAAACAAAAGATTTAGTGGAGGCCGTCACCAAGCTTGTAAACCAATTGTCAGTAGATGACGTGAGAAAACCGTCGAAATCAATCTAGGGAGCGAAGCGGTTTCCGGGGACGATGAGGTGACGACAGACGTGACAGAGGACAGCAACAAGATCGTGGGTTTAACGATCGGCGGCGACTTCCAATGCCAGGACCTAGTCACCGAGACAGATCTTTTGGAAGAGAGGAACTGTCTAGGAGGAACGACAGGCAGAGTTTCAAGTGCAGAGCCTGTGGACAAGAAGGACACTTTTCGAGGAGTTGTCGAAATTGTTTCCTATGTGGAAGTTCCCAACACTTGAAAAGAAACTGCCCTTTTAAAAAGAAAACCACCGAGAACTGCAATTTCATTAGAGTTTGTTCGACAAACACAATTAAATGTCTAAACGCAGAAATCATACTTCATGGAAACAGATGCGTTGGATTAATAGACAGTGGAAGTAGTATATTGCTTTTGAGTTGGTCCACATACGAAAAACTGGGAAAACCGGGATTTGTACAAACATACACAAAACGAGTGTTAACAGCCAATAACTCAGCTGTCAAAATAATAGGCAGAGTAACGTTTGTGGTACAGTTGCAACCAAGACTACCGGAGGTTGAACAAGAGTTTGTGATAACGGCAGACGAAGGTATAGAATGTCTGCTGGGAATTGATTTCTTGAAAACCGATAAATGTGTATTGAACTTACACGAAGAGAAACTATATAGCAGTCACTTTAAAATTTCAATACCGCTCACCACGGAGAAAACGCAAGGTGTTCAAGTTTTTGCAATTGCGGGACAAAACACTTATATGCAGAGTAAAAACGAAAGTCTAATGAAAATTAGATTAGCTGATGAAAACGGAGAAGAAATTCCGGGAGTGGAAGGATTAGTGGAAGCAATTGAAGATTTTGAATTAAAGACTTGTTTACTTTTAGCCGCCTGTATGATATCAATGGAAGATGGTTGGAGTTTGATAAAAGTGTTAAATCTAACGGACGCACCAGTACCTGTGTATAAAAGAACTAAAGTGGGAACTTACTTTGAAAACAAACAGATCTTAGTTGTGAATGGAATTGTCACAAATCAAAATAAGCCAAAAACATGGGAAACTTTTCAAATGGGAAAACACGCAAACTTGGAAGGTTCTAAACTAAATGACCAGCAGAAAGAGAAGGTACAGGAATTGTTCACGAGAAATCAACAAGTCTTCTCACGAAACTCAAATGACTTAGGATATTGTGACAAATTTAAACACCAGATTAAACTCAACAAACATGCACAATCGTTCAGAAGATGTTATTGCAGTATGAGCTTTGATAAAAGAAAAGCAATGAAAAAAATTGTCGAAGATCTAGAGGATGCAAAATTAATGGAACCAACCCATTCGTATTGGGCAGCACCATCAAAATTGGTGACGAAGAAAGATGGCAGCTACAGACTAGTTGTAGATTACAGAGGTTTGAATAAACAAATCGAGAAAACCAGTTGGCCGTTACCCAGAATAAACGGCGTTATTGATTCTCTAGACGGAAATTGTTACTTTTCCCATATCGATTTGACATCGGGATATTTTCAAATGGCACTCGATGAAGAGTCACAGAACGTGACAGCTATTTTAACTCCAATGGGACCCTACAAATGGAAGAGACTACCAATGGGTTTAGCGTCAGCGCCAGCAGCCTTCCAAAATTTAATGGAATTGATCATATCGGGACTCTCCTATGGAGTGGCTTGAGTATACCTGGATGACATAATCATCTTCGGTAGATCCTTTGAGGAGCATCTCAACCGCCTAGATCTCGTACTTGGGCGACTTAAAGACGCTGGATTGAAAATAAAAGGCTCAAAATGCAGGTTTTTTCAGGAAAAAATTCATTTCCTGGGACACATTTTATCAAATAAAGGCATAGAAGTGGATCCGGAGAAAGTAGCGGCAGTCAGTAAAATGAAAAGCCCACGAACAATAAAAGAATTGAGAGCTATATTAGGACTAGTAGGCTTTTACAGAAGATTCATACAAGATTTCGGAAAAATAGCAGAGCCGCTTTATATGCTATTAAACAAAAACGAACGCTTGACTTGGAGCAAGGAATGTGAATCAGCAGTTGAACAACTAAAACAAGCTTTACAGAAAGCACCAATTTTGGGTTATCCGAATGACACGGATCCCTATACGTTAACCACCGACGCCTCTTTGTTTGGCATTGGCGCAATTATTTCCCAGAGACAACAATGGGGTGAAAGAGTTATTGCTTACGCAAGCAAAACGCTCAGCAAAAGTCAACGAAACTATTCTGCGACAAAACGAGAACTTTTTTGCAATAGTTTATTTTACTCAACACTTCAGAAATTATCTTCTGGGACAAAAGTTTTAATTGTTACTGACCATAGAGCCCTCACGTGGTTATATAGTTTTAAGGAACCAGACGGATTATTGGCCCGATGGATAGAAAAGCTCGGACAGTTTGACTTTGAAATCAAACACGAAGCGGGAAAAAAGATTCCTAACGCGGACTGTCTGTCGAGAGTTCCACAGACTGAAGACCAAGTCAAAGACTGCGATCAAGTGAGCCAAATAAATACGGAAGAAAAAAATATCTGGTCCATTGGACTAGAGATATCTGTTGAACAACTAGTTGAACATCAGAAAAAGGCAGCCGACCTCATCATACTGAGAAACTGGATTGAGAACGGGAAACGCCCTCAAAGAAAACACATGGCAGGAGCCTCTAGGGCACTGTGGAAATTTTGGACTGATTTCAGAAACTTACGGATTGAAAACGATCTAATCAAGAGATAGAAGCGTATTGACGAATTTTATAACTTAACACAAATAGTCATTCAGAGATCACTTTTAAAAGAAATTCTACCTTTCCTTCATGAACAATGCGGACACTTTGGTATGGCATAGACATTTGATCGGGTTCGAGAACGATTCTACTGGCCCGGGATGAAAAAAGATGTCCACGAGTGGGTAAGTTCTTGCGAAGAATGCTGTCAAAAGAAATCTCCACACCAGAAACAAATACACAACCTGACAACGTGGAAACCAAGTAATCCGTTCTGGCAAGTTGCCTTAGACATTATGGGACCTTTACCCAAGTCCAGCGGAAACAAATACATTCTGTTAATTGGAGATCAGTTTACAAAATGGTATGAAGCAATTCCCATGAGCAACCAAGAAGCTTCAACGGTAGCTAAGGCATTTGTAAACGTATGGGTTTCCAGGTTTGGTTGTCCGGCAAATCTTCATAGCGACAAGGGCAGTAATTTTATGTCGAATCTTTTCAAGAACATGTGTAAAGAGCTTGGAATTAACAGGACTTCAACAACAGCTTATCACCCTCAAGGAAACGCAATGATAGAGCGCACCAATCGCAAAATCGAAGAGAGTCTTGCAAAATATGTGGATGAACATCACAACACCGTAGCGACTACCTTCCGCTAGTAATGATGGCGTACAGATCATCAATTCACTCTGTTACGAAGTACAGCCCCTTTTACCTCCTTTTTGGACGATCATGCGCGCTGCCGATTGATTGCATGTATCGAACAAAACAAACCAAAATCTACCCAACTTTGAGTGATTACGTTGGTTGCTTGAAAGACGAACTACAAACGTGCCATGAGCTGGTACGGGAAAGCATGAATGTGGAGCAAGAAAGACAAAAAACCTACTATGACCGTAGCACATTTGGACCACAATATGAAGTAGGTGATTTAGTAATGGTGTTCAACCCCACAATAAAAAGTGGCCAGACAAAGAAATTTAAATCCTTTTACAGCGGACCGCAGGTAATACGTGAAATAATAAACGATATGAACTTTGTTATTGAGGATGTGAAAACAAAAAAAACAACAAAAGGTCCACTACGATCGACTCAAACGTTTTAACAGTAGAAAAGCTACCACTGATAAAAAGAAACTAAGAAGGGAAAGATTGAACCGAGAATAACACAAAACGACCTTACGGAGGACAATGATTTTGCGGAAATTGAAGTGGTGACCTCAAAATTGAATGACACAGAAAGAAGAGAAGTTCAAACTGAAGGAAATATTAGTCAAATTAACCCTAATACTGAAACTCACAATGAGACAGTCAAAAACGAATCGTTTCAAACACCTATGGGTGGGAGTACAAGAGAATCAATAAATACTAACACCAACAATAAGAGCAGAAGCACAAAGATACCTGCGCCAAAAGTAGCCACACAGCAGAAGCGGGATAGTCTGGTGTCAACATCCGAAAGGAGTGAAAGCGAAGAATTTCCGAATAGGAGCACGGCTTCTACTTCGCAAAATGTCGCCGAACGACGATATCAAACAAGAAGTGCGTCGGGAATAACAGGAACACGGAAATTGAAAGACTATTTTTTATTCAAGGACAACGATGCAGATGAAAAATTTGATAATGATGTATCTTTTTAAAAGGTGATACGACAAAATTGCAGAGGGCGTGGAACCCACATTGGATCGTGCAGCTAAACTGGAAACTTCTTCAGTTGGTTAGCATATTAGGTTTTTCACAATCCTTGGAGGTTGTGGGGTATGATTTTGAGAACATTCTACAGACGCAGAAATTTGCAATGAAGGAACCGACAAATTGTGAAACGTCACATATAAATGAGGAGCAGGTAAACAATGGAGGACTGATCTACGCCAAAAGCAGCATGAGTAAACTAAAATACTGCATGTACAGGGCTGCATATAGAGTAACTGTGCTGTAAAAAAGTAGTAGGTATGACGACGCAACTTACTTAAACGAAAAATCACAAATAATTCCAACGTTTTACCCAAGAAAAGAATCAGTCTGTCAAAATCTATGGCAGGGACACAAGGCTCGGTTACCGGGTCTTGGTGATTTTGAATTCAATGCTCCCAAAGAAGTCCTCAACGAGATGAATGTTGACCGAACCGACGCTGAATTTGTTCAGAAGATATCAAAAACTTTCATGAAAGGCGGTGATGAGAAAGGAGTGATATATGTCTACCCCGTGGATTGGATCAATCCAACAGGTGAAACACAGAAAGGTAACATCATGATAAATGCTGAAGTTTTCATGGGGAATTTGTTCATTGAAACTAGGGAAGCAAATGAAGGAACATGGTTATCTTTTAAAGACCCTTTGAAGCAGGAGCAGACCTTGTTATATCAAGGAGACACATTTGAAATAGATTCAGTACAATATCTGTTTGACCAAGACAAAAAACCAAACATCTTAACGATCGTTAAATTTTCAGACTCGAACAGCAAAAATAGTCCGCGCTGGAAACAAAAAGTACTTGACAAGCAAATTAGACAGAAAAAGAAATTTAGTTGTCCAGTTGAAAAACAAGCCAAAACATATAGACAATTTTCTGCTCTTTGAAATAAACCACAGAAATTTGTTTTACACAACGGAAAAATTGACGGCCACGGAACAAAATTTTTCAACAACAGATATTTCTGAGACAGATCTCAGGGACATAAAACTCGACCAACTTTTTGTGTGGGATTTTAGAGGCATGTTTGAAAACCTGAAACAAATAGAGTTATTAAATTGTCACATAGAAAAACTGCACAGAGCTATGATTCTAACGACATCAATTAATGGAACTTCACACCAAATTTTCTTAAGTCAACAAAACGCTCTGGGTACACACGCGGAAAGAGCGGGAGAAATACTTTATGTCCATAGGTGCGCTAAAGTAATCGTACATGTTGTCGAAAATCAGTTTTGTACGGAGGAAGTACCAGTTCGTGTGTTTTCTGACAATACCTCAGAAGTAATTAGTTACATGGACCCCATCTCTAGAGTATTCTATAGAAATTTCACACTGATTAAATGCAACCCCATGTACCCGAACGCTCTTGAATTGCAGAATGGGTCATGGATAACATATGGGCGAAGGATACAATTAATTGAAAAACCCATTGATATGCCTAATTATAGAGTTAACGTCAATTGGTCAACTTTGGCGCCAATGGAAGGGCTTTTCAATGACAAGGACTTGAAACTTAGCAAAAGGGCCCAAAGGCTAAGGCATTCGAGAATGACGATAACAGGAAGAGAAGTTTTCCTGGGACAAGGAGGTTTATATGAGCATGAGACGCTAGAGTATTTCAACACGGACTTAAAGTGCAATAATCAGTGGAATGAATTGCTGATTTTTGAATACTTGGGTAATGAAGTGAAACAAATCTGGCATGTGGCCAGGGAAATAACCATCAGTTTGATGACTATTTTTATTGGATCTAAAATCATATTTTGTTCGGTACGCGTGTTTCTCTCAATCGATATGCTACGCAGTGGCACAAATCCTGTAATTGCACCGCAACCCATTAACCCAATGGGGGAACTAGGTTATTTTCATCATCTAAAACAACGAACAAAGGAACAAAAATTGACAAGAAAAAGGACAGTTGAACGGTGTGATGGTGAAACAATCATTGTAGTAATAAAAGCAAAAAAGGCAAAATCTGTACCAGATATATAGCAGAAACTGAGATTGATACATTAGACTAATTTACGTGTTTGATATGTAGGAATGGCAGAACCAAAAGTCGGTGATTATTGCTACTATCTACCCGAGTTGTTCGAGGTCAGGTCGATAGTCAGGCACCAAGTGTTTGCAACCACCCAATATAATAGATAGAGCCGCAATTAGCGTTGGCGAGTTAAGTGAGATGCAACACAGAATCGAGCAACAACAAAAGAAGATTGACAACAGCGAAATGCTGGGAACAGCCGGGGCTCGGCTTGAAGAGGAGCTCCGGCAGTTAAAAATTGAAAGTCAAAGATTAGGTGATCAATTGCTGGAGACCAAACGGCAACTTGAATACGCTGGGAATCAGCGGGAGTCCTGCAGGAGGCAGGTGGAAACATTGAAGAAAGAGTTGGAGGAAGTTGCAAATGTAGCAAAAACAAGGGAATGTATCGCTCTGGTGAACGAGCGGGAATGCTTAACTCGGGAGTTGGAGAATGCCGAGATAGACAATAGAAAGCTAAGGGGTAGAGTAAAAACAGAGCAAACCTCAAAGAAGGTCATACAGAGGAGGCTGGAGGCGATCAATGCGCAGAGCCCGTTCAGTCGACCTCCAAACTTTTATGAACTTCTATTCCTGCCACAGGGGGCCACAACCAGTATTATCCAGAAACATTACAAAACGTCGGCAATGCTCTGTCATCCGGACAAGGGTGGTTGTGAGGACATGTTCAAAATCATTCTTCAAGCAAAAAAATTATGGAAGACGAGGAGGCCCGTAATATTTATGACAAGTACGGGATTGGAAAAGCACAAGAATATATGAACTCGAAAATATATATTTGAAACTCTTGCTGTGTGAGTGAGTGGAACACTCGCATTTTCTAAGAGGGAGGCAGTATAGTGAACCATAATGTATGACATGCTCATAAATTACATATTAAACGCATAATTCGAAATTTTCACAAACAAATAGGAGAACAGAAAGAGATGGTTACTAATAGTAAACCGGATTTTAACAATATAGAGAAAGCATCATAAATAATGATGGGAATCATCATGGAATTTCATCTTGACGGGACACGTCAAGGAATGTTTGTTCATGACATGGCGGGACTCGTCAAGCAGGTAAACCTGTTATCTGTTAGTTTAACTAACAGGGACCCGTGCGGTAGAAAATAACTATGAGAAAATCCCATAGAGATTAACTAAAATGGGTAAAAATAACCTAAGATTAATTAACCATTGATAGGATTGAAACAAAGGAACATATTCAAAACTAAACCTTACACAATCGAGCTGCCTCTCTTTAATTGCTTTACATTTCTCATCTTCACAAAACTTCTAATATTTACAAGCCATAGTTCTAACTTTGTATTAAACTGATTGTGCATATACATCTGTTCAATTAAATTCAAGTCTGAAACTTGGAAATTTTTCCTCAGTAACTCCGAGGTTTAAAGTGCTTAAGAATAACATCCAACCCAAACCGTAACCGTAAACAGTGCACGGATATTACAGGCCCTAATAGCTGAGCTGTTAATGTGTCAGCATTTCACGCCTGAGGTTGCGGTTCGACACGCTTCCGAGTGGAAATTTTTCTACCCATAAAGATTGACCATGCTATAGCCCATATGAAATTAAATTCGCTCGCCTGTCGTTCAAGAGAAACTTGTCCAACGTTTGTCGGTATGTTTGATTGCGAAAAAAAACTAAATGATAAAATTTTCTCTAATTTTCTTTCCAGTACAATTTTTCATGTTTCAAAATTTGGGGATCTGAAATGTAGATCGTATGTTACCTACTTTGTTTATTTAATTTCAGTTTTTAATTAGTTTCAGTTCATTCAATTTGTTTTCTTGTTATTTAAGTGTACTTTAAATAGCTGACAAACTTCGTTTTTATAAATTGAGGAACAACAAATCGAGAAACACCTAAAATGGAGATGAATTTCGGAAAAATTTTTAAAGGTGATGAGGTAAAGTATGGTTATCTGCAGTTTCAGCAAAAACTTTTCTTTCTATGTCAACTGAAGTCTCAATTTAAGAGATTAGTTTTGTGCGCAAAGCTAATTGCGAAATCACGCTTCAATTTTAATGGCAAAGTATGGCTTGTATGTGAGTTTTTGAAGTGTGTAGAAATTTTTGTTTTCATTCAACAGCAAAATGAGATGAACTGATTGCGTCAAGGAGAATCTTTGCCCATTTGAGAAAACTTGCAGATATCTTTTTAACAACTAGACAATTGTTCCTTTTCTTGTTGACTGTTGTCCTTATTGTACGCCCCCAATTATAAAATGATGCTACAAAGCACGTTTAAAGAAAAAAATGAGCACGTGATAAGCTATAGAAAACAAAATAGATGCGTCAAATTATGTTTTGCAAAAAAATTCAAGAAAATTTTTTGAAATTTATCTTTGTGCGAAAGACAAATAGTGAAAACTGTTTTTTTTTTAAATTTTAAAGGCAGCCTGGCAGTATCTTCTGGACTATAAAATATTTCGAAAACCCGAGTGATTGATTGTTTACAAAATAATTATTATCTGTTTGTCGCCAATAAAAGGGCTAGATCATTGTTTATTTTCTCTCTTTTTTCTAGTAAGATCTTGGTTCATTTTCTATTTCATTTATTTTCGTTTTAGTCGTCGGCATACACATTAGCCCACAAATAAACAAACGTAATTCCTGAACCACTAGAAAACTAGTTTTTTTTAGCTAAATGAAAGAAACAAATCCACAGAATTGTAATTAATAGCCGCACAGCGATGGCTGAGGCTTTTATTGGACTCCTCTTGGTTTTTATTTCGTCGTAAAGATTTTACGTTACGACCATATGACGTCAGAACCACTTCAAACGCTATTTAATAAAGTTATCACAACAATTAGGCTATTATTGGCTTAATATTATTGGCTATTATAGGCAACAATTAGGCTATTATATTGCTATTAATTGATACAATTAATTGCTTGGTAAGATTCCATTCATCAATTAATTAAAAAATACCAAATAATTGCAATTAATTGAATGGAAATTTTGAAACTGATGAAAGAACCCTCCTTGAAAATGACAGCAGTCTTTTTGGATCAATTTTTTAGCCATATGGCAATTAGAAATCTAGAGGGCAGCTGCAAACACTGCTCTTGAGATTTCTTTGTCAATAGGTTCGAAAAAGAGCGGGGAAGCAGGAATTTGGCTTTATTAAAAATCACGTTTTTCAATCGTCATTTAATTGCCATTATATGATTGTTTCATTACCAATTAATTGAAATAAGTTATTGCTAATCACTGGTTTGCAGTATATTTTTCGTATATTTTAGTTCAAATGGCCGCTATTAACGAGGAAATGGTGTCAATTGAAAATCGAGCGCGAGTCAAGAGCGATGGGCTATCGGCTCAGACCCCTATGCGACAAAGGCGAAAACTTGGTGACTCGTCAAATTTGTTCAACAATGGAGCTACGCCACTGTCCAGCAAAAATGCCGCGAGTTACAAAACGCCTGCTCCGTTTTCAGTTAAAGAAACTGCAGCTCAAAACCTGCCTCGATTGATTAACCAGATAGAAAAGAGCGCGCCTGCGAACAATTTTTTGAACTTCGGAAAAGAAGTGCACCTCCGACCAGACAACCAGCTTTCAGAATTTTTGGAATCTAAGTACAGTGTAGATCTTGAAAAACCCGAGCCTATTTTTGAGGAGGAAGAAATGATTGATTTACCAAATGATAACCTTGATATATCGCTGGAGCCCAATATTGATGTGAGCTTTTTGGCAGGCAGTCCAACGATCGATGAGGTTTTTGAATTATCGATTGCAGATAAAATGGTCGAATTAGAAGGTGAGTTCGCTCATGAAACAGAGATTTTTGGAAAGACCGATAGATCTTTTGAAAATTGGTTAAGTGGACAGTACGATGTCGATCTTGGCAAAGGAGAGTTCCACATTGCGCCCGGATCACCTCTGGAAACAGATGATTTGAATTCCTTTGACAGGTCTTTTGAGCTCTATGTGAGCTCTCTTAATAATGAAGTTGGTTCAATAAATGAGGCCATAATTGAAATGGACGAAGACCTAGAAAACATTAACCCGATGTCCGATCTAGAGGAAAAACTTCTCAGCGTTGATATTGATGAACTCTTGAATTTGTAGTCAAAATGCGCAAACTTTCTGATTTGTTATTGGCTTAGAGGTATTAGATTGACTTTCAAAGAATTGTTTTACTTATTTTAGGACTAAATTATTGTACTTGTGATTGTGCTGTGATTGTTTTAATTGAATTTGATTTTACGTTGTCTTGAACGCCAATATCACGAGATGGACTAAACTCCTTAAAAAACTTCCGAAATTTTTTGAAAAAAAGGTATCTAACGTATATTTGTTTTGCAGTAACGGAAAAAAATTTGCCTGAAAAATAAGGAACGTATGATCCCGGATTGAACCTCTCAGGTACCACCATACGTAAGACCTTTTCATCCATGAAGTGCCCAATTTATTAATTTATTGTCAGATCTGGAAAAATACCGACTTCTTTATGTAAACTTAGCAGCTGGGAGAACCCCTGGCCAGCCAATAATGACTCAGTGTTGGGCAGTGATGTTTTTATATAACATTTTCGTGTAAGAAATACGCGAGAACTTCCATCCGAGAAATGCCAAATTTTCTTGCATGATCTTGCGATCATTTTTAAGACGCTGTTTATCTTTCACTGCAAGTTTATATGGTAATATTAGCTGCCCGAAAAAACAATGCAGCTCCATTCAGTAACGGAAATCTTGAGGACATCGTTTTGCCTTCGTGATTTTGCTTGAATGCTCATATGCTGTCCAAAATTGGGCCAGCTCACAGGAGTCTTTACGTTGTTTAATAGGCGCGTCCTCAATTACAGGCGTTCACATATTTTTCAATGACTTTGATCTTTCAAAACGGAATAAAAGGTAAAGCCCAGCGGGCATTTAGTTTCATTAGAGGCCCAAAGTGGACGTTAGTAGTCCTTCAAGTGCTTAGAGTGGTGCAGCTGCTGAGATGGCCTCAATTTAAGGTCAAAAGGTCATTTTTAGGAGTTTTTTGGCTCAAAATGGTGCAATTTTTTATGTTTTTTGCGGTTTTTTTAGTTTGTTGTTTGATTACTTTTAGGTTGAAGTTTTTTAAAAGTTGATGAAGGCATTTTGCGAGACAAAATTACTCGTTATGACCATTTTATCAGCTATATGTTTTGGTACTACAAACACAAACAATTTTTCTGGTTTTTTGAAAATTTTTGTCATTTTTTTGAGTTCTTCCAGCTTCAGGGGCTATAGAATCTCCTTTAAGGTTTGATAATAGGGCACTGTATAGTTTCTATTAACAATGGATTGGTTTTCAATATTTTAGTGTCTCGAAGTATAGCATTTTTATGATAAAATTTGCAATTTTTTTAAGGTTCCCTAAAGTTTTTGTCAATTTTTGATATTTGTCCATTCTCAGCTGCCAGGAAACCTATTTCATTGTCTGAAAAAGGCTACTGTATGGTTGATAGTATCAATGGATTTGTTTTCAACAATTTAACATTTCGAATTTTAAAAATTTTCTGATAAAATTTGCAATTTTTAAAAAATTTTTCAAAGCATTTGTTTTATTCAAATTTTCTTGCCTAAGTAGCCAGATAACCTCATACAGGGTTTGATAGTTTGTTGTTAAATAGTTGCTAGGGGGCAATTGAATGTTTTTCGTCATTTTAAAAGAACGACTTTCTATTTTTTGAAATTTTATAAAAAATTATTGCCTATCGATCTTTGAACCAATTAATTTTCGAATATCAATAAGCTTGGAATTGAGTTACTGGATAGCCTCTAGAGACACAGAAATGATTCATAAGATATTAATATTACAATATTCAGCAACATTTCTTTAAAACTTGCAATTGATTTCTTTTTTGAAAAAAGATTTTGGTCATTTTCGAGTTAATCGATCTTCAAGGTCCAATGAATTTTTCAGGCGTTGCAGATATAATACTGCAGAGCAATTTCAGAAACAAAAATTGGTATTGAACATACTTTTGAAAAATGTATATATAAAGGGATCAAATTTTGCCTGAGGGGTAAAAGCATCAAAGTTTTAGCAATGATTATATTATTGTTTAGTGTGTTTGATTGTTTATTTCTCAATTTTTTGAGATAATGTTGTTTGTGTTTTGGCTGGCATTGTTCAATTGATCTGCTGGTCAGGTAGAGTACTTCTAAGTTTTTCATTGAATTCTTTGAATTGTTTTTCAGGACTTGTCCTATGTCTTTTTACTTCGTCTAACAGATTTTTGTTTCGTCTTACCATGACTTCTTGGAATTGACTTACCTCACTCAAAAAAATGACTTCTGAACTCACTTATGGAACTTTAATTTTTATGAACATTTACTTGTTAAAGGTCAATAGTGTGCATCTAAGTAGTGCCAAACATATATGCCCTAATTCTTGATAATTAGAGTCTTGAGTTATTGATTTCGAATATTAAGTTTGGGATCTTCTCCGTTTGTGCCCCCAGTACGTTACGCGCCCCCCAGTTACAGAGCACGTGCCATTTCATAGTAAGTCATTATGTAAAAAATATTGCACGTGCATCTGAGGGGTGCAAATAATATGCGCCCACTAAGCTGAGGGGGCACAAACGGAAATGATCCTAATTTTGAAAAGCCCTATTAGGGATTTCTCCGTATAGAAATTATGTGTCTCATAAAAATGACAATCCAAAGCTAACTCAAAAAGTCTAGTGGTCTATTAACGGACTGGTGGTCGATCTGTCTGTCTAATCTCTTTAGTTGTTTCAATTCATGGAAGGCCCTGAGCGTCTATCGCGGCTATTTTCCGGCAATCTGCCGGCTATGTTTGTGTGTGGTAGTTTCAAGCTTTCGCCAGGGTGAATCACGATTGGCTACATTGCTCCCAATAGTAAAACCTGTTTCTTGGATGGTACACTATGGCTCCAAAAGGCCACGTACAGCATGATTTGTGCACAATATATATATTTAAATGTTACATAAAAATTAAGTTCCGAAACGGAAAAACGAGAGGAAGATGACGATTTGGTCAGGGTCTGAATGCAATCAATTTTATGGACCCTTTTGGTGCAGTAATTACAAAACTAGAGTTTAAGGGGAAAATTGAAAATTTTGAGCGAAAGTAGTGCAGATGTTATTAGAAACTTGTCGATTGCTTCTACGAAAAGGGGTCTGATTTGTCTTTAAAGGAAATGGATGTCGACATGCTTTCAACATTTTTTCAGTGCTCCAAATTTGCTCGACTGTTAGAGTTTGTTGCCTCGTAATATAGTTCACTTCATTAACATTTGAAAAGAGACGATTTGGTATCTCCATGTTTGCACTAAGTTAGCTAGTTTTTTATGATGTTTTTTTGTTTGCCTATTTGTTTATCTGGATGTTGTTTAGGGATACAGATTTCAGATGGCACTACGTTAGCGTTCCCTAAGTTTTTTCCTGGAGTTTTGTTTGTTCATTAACCGCAAAAGTTTTTCTAGTGAGTTATACATCTCTTTATCGAATACGATGCGTTCGATTGCCCTCAAACAAAGTTTGAATCAGTTAATGTAAACGTATCTATTTTAATGCAAAATTTTCGGGGAAAGTTTTTGAGCTCTTGATCTACACTTGATGACAAAAGTATAAACACACACACTAAATGCAATTTTCCATGGTGAATTGTTTCTTCTAGAAGCCTATTTAACTGAACATAACTTTGGTCGTTTCTCATTACTTTCATTTCATTGGATGCATAAGAACTTTAAAATATCTGTATTTGGATAAACTGATAAGCTAGCTTAAAGAGAAAATCCAGAAAGAAAACGTCCAATAGTCCGTGCTCATGCCTTAATAGGTTAAAGTACAATTTTGCATTGTGAACGCAACAACTTCATGAAAAGGATGAACAAATTTAACATAGAAATTTACATACTGTTACATACGTATAAATGGTCAACTTCTATCTGGATTGTCTCTAAGTAAGATGGTCAGTTTGTTCAACATTAGATCCTTTAGAGCTGTGATGATTATGCATCGATTGAAAAAAAGCATAAAAAACAAGTTATGTTGAGTAAAATTGGCTTTTTAAAACAGGCTGTTTGCAATGAAAAATTCTAATTTGTGAGCTGACTTTTGACTACGAGTATAGAACATTCTTTCGCTTTTTGTAACTTTTTAACGCTTGACTTCCTGAACTTTGCGTGATCTGGATTGTTATGATTCTGAATTTAAACAGCAGATTACCATCTCTGAGGTTACCATCTCAAAGATTACCACCTTCTCGAGGGAACCTAAAGTTTGAACTTTATTCAGAGTCTGGGAACCAGTCAATTATGAGTAGTATGCTAAATTTGATTGCACTGAGGTCAGAAGAATTTTTACAATTCTTTGCAACTTTACTAATGAGTAGAGTACTTTATCGAATTTGTCT
>NC_134475.1:16722374-16878312 GCF_964194025.1 Convolutriloba macropyga
ATTGTATTACGATTTGAGCCCAAAACTTAAGTGGCTAGTACGGATAGCAGTACCCATATCGCTAGTGTTATTCATAGTCGCAGCCATTATCCTGTTAGTGCAAGCCCTTGGGAGTTCCTCGGACAATGCTAGTGTGCGGTTCCTGTCGTTGGTCGTCTTCATCTGCACCTTCATTTTAGGTAACAAAATCGGAACTTTTTCTATTATTGGACCGGCAATTTATCTTTCAGAATTAAACCATTGCTGTTGATCAAAAAAACATCATTCAGAGTTGGTAATTTTATCTAATTCTGTTAAATGTCTAATTTATTTGGGAAAATACCCTTAAATTTTAGAATGTAAAAATAAAGACTTGCTTGAACCTGTGCGTAGCAGTGCCCGGGTCGAGGGGTTAGCAGCTGTAAGCGGATATTTTTGTAAGAAATCCGCTGAATGGTGCTGGAATGATGTAGGGTTTGTGCTGGATTGCGCTGAAAATCGATAAAAAAGGCGCTGAATCCGCTGAAATAAAATATTTAAGCACATTTCAATGCATCTCTTGCATAAAATCAGCATTTGATTCAGCACCCTTCTTACATAATTTCAGCACTTGTGAAAATTTTAAATTCAGCGGATTCAGCGCCTTTCTTACATAATTTCAGCACTTGTGAAAATTTTAAAACCAGCGGATTCAGCGCCTTTCTTACATAATTTCAGCACCTGAGAAAATTTTAAACTCGGCGGATTCAGCGCCTTTCTTACATAATTTCAGCACTTGTGAAAATTTTAAATTCAGCGGATTCAGCGCCTTTCTTACATAATTTCAGCACTTGTGAAAATTTTAAAACCAGCGGATTCAGCGCCTTTCTTACATAATTTCAGCACCTGTGAAAGTTTTAAATTCAGCGGATTCAGCGCCTTTCTTACATAATTTCAGCACTTGTGAAAATTTTAAATTCAGCGGATTCAGTGCCTTTCTTAATAAATTTTGACGAATTCCTTGACCCGCGTGAGAGTACCGGAACAATCCGGATTAAACAGCCCAAACATCATTAAATCTTTCTTGGACGCAAAACAACGTCAAACTAAATCTTCGCGAGAAACGAAGTATTGACCTAAATAAGAATTCAATTCGTTTTCAAGAAAAGTTTTCAACATGTTTTGAAAAACTACAAAACATCCGAATGTAATTAGGAAGGTAGCGGAAACTAAAATGACTTTTTTCGGAGAGTCGAAGCGTAAATTCTTACTACTTTTTTATTAAAGTTTGTGTTTTTTGTTTAGAAAACCATTATTGTAAAAACCTCTAATAAAAAACGTCAAATACACTCTGAACATCATCAACCAAAATAATTTCATGTAATTTTTAACAAAGATAGTTTGCTGCCACTTCCTAGAAAAAAACTGTGAAAAATGAGGTTTTGTGCTGTAAAATTAAATGAAATATATAAAATTTAACATTAAAAAATAGAATTTTTCAAATTTGTCTGTTTTGTTTATCAAAATGGATAAATTAAGCAGAATTAAGAAAAAGAAAAAAATGAAAGGCATACATTGAAGATGAAGTTAACTTTTTTATATAATTAGTGCCTTAAACTCTTTCCCGCTGCCACAGACGAAGCGGGTGCGCAGAGATTGCAGAGAAAATTTGCTTGAGACCTCATTCCGGATTCACAACAGCTGAAAAACTAAACTCATCCAACATCTGTAATTTAATAAGAATATATATTTAAACTTTTAATAGAAAAAAACAGTGCGAACAGCTTGAATTTTATCTGTAGGAATAGAAAAGCATTATTTGATTTACTGCATAATTTCACAAAGTTGCTTTTAATCACCACCAGAGCTGGTGGATCTCAAGAAAAATGATGGATAAAGTTAATTTTCAACATAGCTCAAAGTACGCAGGTCAAGAACAATATATGTATAATTCAAGCGAAGAACTACCCAGACTATTTTTCGAAAATTGCGCTGTTTCACTTCCTGAACACTGAAACTTTCTCACTTAGAGTAATTGTGTACTATAGTCACCGATGCTCGCAAAGGATACAAGTTCTTTTTAATTCTGAAGTTAAAAGTTTTTTGAATCAAAGTTTGACAAAAGCAGTGTTGTATAGTGCGAAATAAGAAAATATTCTAAGTTTTTAGAAACTAATTATTGCAACAAGCACGAAATTATGAAATGAGTTTTGTACATTTGTTCTAACAGTTGGCATGTTATTTTTGATACCAAAAAAGGCTCCAGAATTTTTGTGCTGTTGATAGAAATTTTCCAAAAAAAATCATGCTCTCAAAAATTTTTCATCCAGCAAAAAAAACCCCGTGTCACTGCTTCCTACGTTTTTTTATAGTAGATGATCAAATGTATTGGCATCAAATGTTTCTAAAAGGTAACAATGTTTTCATCTGAAAGAAAAGGTATCTTGGTTCTTCCATTTGCTACCATGGTTTGCGGATTGCTTATCAAATGAGCCACTGCTGAAATATGAATATTAAAAAACTCGACAAGGAACAGCGAACTTAATCACTTTATATTAGGATTTGAAAAAATACGGTCCTTTGAAAACGTAGTGGTTTCTGTTACCTTGAAAATTGTTCTAACTGAAAATGCTAATATTATTGATTTTTTAAAAGGAACTTGATCGCGGAAAGACCATACATGCTCAATTTTTGCTCTTCAAAATATATATATATATAGCTACTCAATCTCTAACAAGTGCTTATGTGTCGACTTGGTGACCCGGCGAGGAACAATCGTGGTCATTTGTTGTAACGAATTTCTATATCAATATAATTCAAATTTTGAAAACCAAAACTTGATTCTTGTACGACACAAACATTTTTAAATTTGAGCTCAACGAATTCATATTCTCTACTTTTTTCAAAAAAAGAGGAACTTGAGAGAAAAAGTAGTTGTTCAGCGGTCTTTTTTTTACCGTAAATATAGTTGATAATCTTTTGATTCAAAAACGTTTTCTTGGGAAAAAATCTAAAATCCAAATCTAGATTACTAAAAAATCTGACAAAAAATTTGTTCAATTTATTTAACATGTTACAGTAGTTTCAAATACGGTAAATATAAACTTGAATCGTGGTACGGTAAAGTTATGATGATCTTATTTTCCGTCAACTATACAAGAACTCTACAATTTTTTTAGTCCTTAAAGCTACCAAGAAACATCTATAGGAAAATCTATTTGAAGAGTGCTAGCTTGAAGAAAAAACAGCAGCACCTCAACGGAGTAACTTTTTCAGCCTTCTTCATCTTCATGTGGTATCTCAGACAAGACCTGGACGTGTCTTATTGGTGGTTTGTGTTTGGCACTGCCTTGGTTCTCACGTACCAGAGCTGTGTCTGTCTATACATCGCATTCCAAGACTACTCGGGTGGATCTGGCGGAACTACAGTTGCTCCACCTGTCACTATCACACCCTATACAATCCACCCTAAACTTTCAAGCTGATCATTCCTTTTCATGTATTGTCGCGTCACTTCAATTATGTTTAATAGACTTTTGTGTAAACTTTTTTGAAGAAAACAAAACAGGATACTTTTATTCAGAAGCCTTGCTTAATTACGAAAATTTTTCGTGTGTAAAAAAATTCTGAGTCCTTCAAAATTTAGGTTAGTACCTCAAGATGGTTTCATGCAACGTCTGAAGTGCAGGGGAAATGTTTCGTTTAATTTAGGAAATCAATTATAGAATATGTTGAGCAAAATATTGATCCAAATTTTTTGTTGCGCGAGTTAAAGCATCTAACTTTATTTATACAACACAATAAAGTTTGTGCTGGTAGCATCTATAGCAAATTACCTAGAAAACTATCTAATATGAAAGAAGTTTCGCTTTTAACGCGCTACTGATGCTTGAATAATGCAATAAAAACCAGAGTCTGTTTTGTTAAAAGTGTTTTTTTTACAGAAATAAAAATTAGTTTTGTTCGATTAAAATAATCATAAATATTTCGTAAATTGCAGAAAAATTCTTTGTTCTCTCCCAAGTGTATTGGCAACTTTAAAATGTTTAACGACGTCGATTTAGAAGAAAATTTTTAGGATTTATGGCGATTTGTGAAATTACAGACAGTCGTTTATGTTGCCTGTGTGCTACTCTTAATGTAAATATTTTTAGTCATGAAAATTCAACTTAAATCAGCTTGGTTATCAAAAATTTGTTCACTCGGATGAAAAGCAACAACAAACGATTCGATAAGGAGCACTTAATAGAGTTTTTTTAAAAGAGTGTAATGATTTTTAATACAGCCCACTGATGTTGTATATTGACATTACATAGGATTGACTTCTGTCCCAGATATTAATTCAAGACGGAGGGTCATATTTATTTTTTTGCAATTTTCCTCTGTGTCTTTGTACTTCAACCTTCAGTTATTTCTACTCACCGCTCATTGGTTGAAAGAAGTTTACGTAAAAAATATCAATATCCCCACCCATCAGGTCGCAATGATTCTAAAATGATTTGAAATCTAAGTATTAAAAAATGTTGTCCGATTTTATTTAAAACACTGCCAAAGCGAAGAAGTGGAACCCTAATCATCAACACGAAAGGGCAAAACAATGACCCATACTAACGGGTTTTCAGAGCACTTCGTACTTGAGCCTTTAATAGTTGAGATAATTGAGATAAAATTTTAAAACTTAAATTGATAGCATTATCGGCACTTTTCGACTGATTGTTATTTTGATTGTCAGGATTTTTTGCGTTTTTGTTCCCACCTAGCTTGTTGGGTGCATATTAATTGCACCCCCCAAACTCACGTGCCATGTTTTTACATAATCAATCCTTATGTAGTGAAACGTGCTCTGTAACTGGGGGCTCATAACGTACTGGGGGGCGGGGCACAAACGGAAAAGATCCGATTGTCATTAAGTTGGTAAAGATTTTGCCACAGTTAATGAAAATAAGTTGTAACAATAAGTTTCTCTCCAAAGTAAGAAACAAAAAAATATACTTTTTAAAAAATTAACCCAAATATCTGAAGCAACGTATGAAAAAAACTGCTGTTCGAAATTGAGGTGCGTATAAGAATTTGTCAATTGTAAAAGTTTTGCAGACCTATATTTCATGAAAACTTTGTCGATAGAATTGGACAACATAAAAGTAATAAATTGACTGCAACTGGTTACATTTTCAAAATAATTATGTTAAGAACTCACTTTAGCCTAATGAAAAAACAGTATGAACAAGATCAAATTTCAGAAACAAGTGAACGGAAGGAATGAAATTACGCAAAAAATAAATTGAGGGTAGCTACAATGTTTTGAGTGAGAAATCTTTACTGTTCAATCTTTCAATTTGATGAACACTGAAGCTCATTACAGCTTCCTTAGCTAACAGTTTTGTTTCATGCGAGTGGTGAATTTTGTATCTTTTGAATAAATATTAGGATTACTGATGACGAATCAGAGCTTAGCTGAAGTGTGGACTTGTAGAAATGTTGAGTGTTATGAAAAATAACGTCGAGCATAGTTCGAAGGGGAAGGGGTTCTCAACTATTTAACAAAGGGAAGGTTATTAGAGACTTTTTGATGTGTAAAAGTTGAGGACTTTCAAAAACCTTAACTCCTAAATTTTAACAAGGACAAATTAGCTTGATTGAAGCCCTCTTCCCTGCCCATGTATGATGTTAGAACATTTATAGCGAATTTGCTCCTCCGGAAAGTTATCCCTTTTCAGAAATCCAAATTTCAATTCTATTACTATTACATCTCACCATTCATCAATTTTTCTATTTTAACAAACATTCGTTAGCATCTGTTCAAATTGAAAATAGTTCTCGAGCACGAGGAATAAGGTTTTTATAAAATTGTTGAATTCAAAATGGCTTATGTATACAAAGTTTAACAGGTAGTTATAGACCGCATCAATATGAAAAAATACAGATTCGTCGAGCTGATCTGGATAAATTTACAACAAATAGCAATTCAAGCATAAGAATTTTTCTCCTTGCCTAACATGGCAAGTACTAGTATAGTTTTTTCGCACTTAAAACATTGTTGTCCCAAGCTGAAAATATGTCATTGATGTCTACCTGCAGAATCGGCGCGCAGGTTTATGATCAACACGAAACTTTTGGTCGGTAGAAATAATCACACAATTTTTTGTTTATATACAATGATAAAATTGTAGTATGAGCAATGTTGAAGCAATTGCTAGATTCCAATTATACCGAATCATTCGACATTGCTTGGCCGATATCGGTTTTTGCTTATATCGAAGATCTGATTTAATAAGAATTGAACTTCTCCATATATCACACCCTCCATCCTTTTCAAAGCAAATTTGTTGGGATAGCTTCTCCGCACATTTCCGTCTCTTCTCGGTGATCTTATGTGAAGGTTGCGCCTTTTTGTTAATGACGGATCTTCAGTTATAGAACTTCATGGTCAGTAAACTGATGTTCAGTAGATTTTGTCTACATGTAATCAGATTTTAGTAGAGCAATTTGGATGTCTCATTCAGGCACTGTCTTGTTTGACTTGTCTCGTTGAATGAAAGAGATGTTCATTTCGTTGCAAAAAATAATGGTATCCGGAACTGTTGGGGAGTCTCTTGTCAATTTGAGGAAAATTGTTCACACAAATCAAACATTGTTATCACTTAAAGACTCAGCCTTAAGTACCAGGGGATTTTTGCAATGCATCTTTGAAGTCTTCTGTTGTGTCATCAGGGAGCGCTGCAGAAAAACACCAAGACCACCTTATTTGGTCTTCAGGTACGAATAGCCCAATTCAGTCTTTGAACTGCTTGCTTAGCATATTCGTAACTACTCTTGGACAGTTGATTCAGTTTTTTGTTCCCCAACTGTTCTGGTCACCGCTTACAAACCCGGGACCGTTTAGCGATATCAACGTTTTCCCTAATCAAAATGTCTCGAGGACTTGACTTTAGAAATACCTTCTGTGTTGTTGAATTTCCATTTCTTGCATGGAAGGCTTCATTCTAACCTGATTCACCGTCTTAAGATACTAACATGTTTCCTTGATCTTTGACATGGCCCCAGGTTAGGAGACGTCTATCTCATACTTCTACTTTAGGCTATGTTAAAGCTGTTTTTCCAAGATTAGGCTTCTTTCCATGGCATCGATTGAACTTAGTATCGTAAAAAGAGTTTTAAATTGAGTGATGCCTGGTCAACAGGGTATTATTTGAACTGCTGTTTATGTTGCATTTTATTTGGGTCTGTTCACTTTTTGTCATGACAGTGCGTCTCAGTCTGAGCGGAATGAGAGGCCCAACACCACGGAAGACGATTCTAACATGTATATCAGAGCATCTTTCTGTTATTCAAATCCTTTTGCTGTTTCAGAGCATTGATTACAGTTGCAGTTCTTTATTCTTCTGATGTCGTCCTCGAACACTCATATCGGTTTTCTCTCTGTTATAATTCCTGATTTGGTTACCAGGCCGGGTATTTGCAAAGAAGATATTAGCGAAAGCGAATGGCTTCATTACTTGTACTCCGTTTGTGTATTTCAATTAGAATTAGAACCCGTCCGTGCTTCTGCCTCTCTCAAGGTTCTTGCTGACACCGTTTTGGGGTCTTCTTTGTCCCGAGCGAAGAAAGACTCGATATTTTTGGTGCCCAGTTTGTGAAGTGAAACACCCTAACGACAGGAATTATTTCAATATTATCACCACGAAGACTATTGCAGGACGTTGATTACATGACGTTCTTTTTTTTACTGTCATGCTTGCATCTTTTGTCGAGCTGTAGTGCTGAAAAAATGGGCGAGCACATATTTCATTTTCGATGTTTTCAAAACGTTTTTGTTGTTGCTTAAGCCATCTAAAGTCGTCTTTTTGGACTTCGTTTAGAACTTCTTTGTAGCAAACTGTAGTTTTATTCCTCAATAAGAAATTTCTAAGCCACCAGAAGACTCCATTTTGTTCATATCTGTTTGTGGTTTTTAATTGTTATATCTCCCGACATTTTTATATCTGGTATTAGAAGCTAGCCCTTCCTCGGAATTATAGTAACAAACAACACTAAGACTTGAGACCGTTTTTGACTTGGATTTTTATCAATTCATAGTGTAATTTTTCTTTTTGTCGACATTTGAATGAAAGCTTTTGTTTTTCGTACCGCTCATCTGTTGTTCCATACACAAAAATTTCGTCTGAATAGCTAACCACACCGCTGATTCCTTGCATCATTAAAGAGAGCCCATCCATTGTAAAGAGTTGCAATTGTCGGCTTTTTCGAATTTCTTACTTTTTCTAGTAATATTTGATGTTTGAAAATTTTTGGACACTTGACTTTAAATTTTCCGAACAACTAATTTATTCTAAAAATCTGAATAGAAATGTAATATATGTTACCTAATTCTCAGTAACAACAATTTCTGAAGCGATTTTTGTTTCGACAATTTTTCGTGAAGTTTTTTTTCATAATTTTTGAACGTTTTTTTATTGCAGTCTATCTTTTCATTTTTAATATTTTTTAGCTCATGTGTTTCGATTAAAGCTGAGTTAGGATGCTTGTCTGGAAGTCTGTCAAAATTAAATTTTGTTCAACTGAGCAATAATTTTATCGGTAAAATTTTTCTTGAATGTTTCCTTTCCAATAGTTTTCTGCCATCACAGAATAAAAAGACATCTCTTATGAAAAAAAACACTGGTTCACTGTGATTTTTGTTCCATCAGAAGAACTCTTTGGCTGTAAATAAAACAAAAAAATAAATTAATTGTTTTTTAGCCTTTTAACATTTTCTGGTTGTGACTTGGACCAAAAAACTCAAACTGCAATAGAAGAAAACCAAAGTTAAAAAATTGATCAGAAATTTGTTTCGCAGTGATTGGTGCAAATTGCAGTTGAAAGTTTTAGTCAAGCAAACTCAGTAAAATTTAATCACTTGAGATAAATTTTTTTCATTTATTCTAAAGTTTTATTCATGTTCAATTAATTTAAATTTGATTGCAGCTCTATAACACGAAAATTGACATCAAGTTAGCTAGTTTTTTTATTGGATTGTTTTCTATTCTATTATAATAAAAATGGATGACACTTAAAATCAGTAACAACAAAATATTTTGATTTTAAAAATAATATTTTATTATAATAAATAGGTGACACTTAAAATCAAAATCAGCGAAATAATTTGATTTTAAAAATTTAATTTTAAAAATATTGCAAATTCAGACGTTTTGGCAATTGCTTTCATTTTTAGTATTAAAACTGGTGTGCATTAAAAATTATTTACAATATAACGGAGTCAGATAGAAATTCTAAATAGCTTCACATTAAATTGTAGCTGTTAGATTACATAATCATTATCAAATTTGGCTGGGCTGCTACAGATCACACAATACGGGATCTCTTTATGTATGCCAGTGAAACTTGACAAAAGATATAACAAATCGAAGGCAAAGATATATGCCTAAGACCTGTCTGTGCTATAAATCTCAATTTAAAGTAGTTGGGGGGCTGAAAAGTTCAATTAATTAAATAGATAGTTTAAATGAACAAGCTTACACTGAGTAGTATTAAACCGGGTTGAGCTGTTACTTGATTGTGTTGTTGTTAAGTGAGTGCGTCGTTGAAACTTCTTTCAGTCGATTTCTCACAAGTATGTTCTGTTGGAAAATTTGCTAAGTTGGAAATCTTTAATAAAATTTCTCTGTTTAAATTTAGGAAATTATTTTGCAAGAAAAATGAAGCAGTTGTCTGCTGCTCGTCGTTGGCTCTGTTATTTGTCTCTCTAATTTTATTCCGTCCCACTTCGCTGAGAGAAACAATTAATTCCTCTCAGCTCCGTTTGGGCCGATAGGGAGCGAATCACAAACTCACGTTCATAGTGAGGTGCTTCTTAATTTTCCTATTGGCCGAGAAGGCAAGAGAATTAACTCTTTTATATCTCACGGAAAAAATTATTGAAACTCCAAAAAATAATAAAAATCTAAAAAGCTGAGAGCATCAATTATTGATTTCGTAGGCGCCTGTTTTCTGCTTTTCCCCTCTTCTAAAACCGCAACAATTATGGTTTTCTTGGGGGCTTTTTATGAGACTCTATTGTCTTTTCCCCTGAAGCAATCTGCTTCATCTTTATTGAACTTGGGGGGAAAGATCTGCATTGCAACTGTCAAAAGCAGAAGTAATTTAAATCAAAAGAAACTGTGGTTTTACAGGCTGCCTACGTTCAACAACGTACATTTTCTGTCCTGGATATAAGCGAGGAGATCCAGGCCTAAAGTTGTCTTATTTAAATAAGTCGAACTGAGTTGTTTAAATACTTGTGTACCGGTAGTCTTAACAAGCGTTAGTTTGTTTAGCACGCGGCGAAAGAATGGTTAATTAGCGCCTAAAAACGTTCGCTCTAATGCGGGATTAATTATCCGTTCATTTGTAACGGCTCTCGTAATACTACAGCTAACCCCGATTTTTAAGATAGAAAAGAAAATGATTAAAAGAAAGGAATATACTGCATCGTTTGTAATTTAATTGTGCTTGGGACATGTAAATGAGTTACTACAGGTTCAGACAGTTATAAAATTAATCGCAAAGGGCGATAATGGTATGCTATAGAATTAGTCGCAAAGGGCGATAGTATCATTTGTATATAAAGTTTATCGCAAATGGTGATAGGTACAAAAGATTTGCAAAGGGCGGCGGCCATGTCAGTTGAAAAATTCTGGCGGTAGGATGACCGGGCTCGTTACAGGACTGTCGCCGTCGTCCAATATATCAAACACTTCCACAACTTCTTCAGTTTGTATACTCAGTTCCACAGGTGATGATGCCGCCATTTCCACAGGTTTTCTGTCTGTCTGTTTTCTTTTTGGCTTCTAGTTTGCGTCTTTCTTCTCGTTTATTTTTCCGAGTTTTCTTGTCCTTCATTTTTCTTAATTCGCGATTTAGCTCTTTAATCTTTTGCACTAGCTTCTTATTTTCAATTCCGAGCTTTTGATTCGCTGATGTGATTTCTAGATGTTTTTGGATGTACACTTTTTTCAATTGTTTTAGATTGCTGTCTTCAGTCTTCTGAAGTTGTTTTGTAATCACATACTGACGTCTCCAGTAGTCATCGCTGGTAGTTTTTTCCTCCTCATTGCTCTCCATTTTGAGGTTCTCAAATTTTATTTGCAATTCCTGTAGTTCCGTTTCTTTGATGAAGAGCTCTTGCTTGAAGCGGTTGTTTTCTGTGATGAGACTTTCCTTTGATGTTTCGCTACAATGGTCTTCTGCTGAAGGGAACGCGGTTATAGCATCATAAGGGACGTTAATGTAGACATCCAGCTGGTGATTTCTTACGTTATACGGTTTCGTTTCTGGATCTCTGTTCTTTATCCTCCACGTGTTAGATTCACTGCTTAGGCTAAAATGTTTTACGAGTGGCAATTCGTCCGATTTCATGAAGCAATCCTCATTCGTAGCATCGTTTCTAACTTTCACCCGTTCTAATGTTGTGAATTTGTTGTAGTTTGCTTTGAGCGTGTATTTCAGATGGTTGAAAAATCTCGGGTTCTCAGGATTTAGTTCTGCCTCTCTGCTTCGTTGTACGTTCAAGCAGTAGTGTTTGTTTTTCCTATCTTCCTCAGATAAGAGGTCATCAATATTGGCTAATTTTCGGATCTTTTCCGCATGGTTATTATTCAGAAATTGTGAGGGGCATCTTTTGCGGTTTATTTTCCAGTTAACTTCAGGGTCGTACTGGTTAGAAGTTGATGGAGTGTCCAGTTGTGGTTTAATGGGTGCAAACGGGGGAGTTGATGTTTTGCTTGGATGGTCATTTTTCCTAATTTGATTTGGGTGTGCTGCAGATTGTTCGTGGGGAGTGTAGATTGTTCGTGTAGAGGACATGTTGACAGTCTGATTTTGATCAGTTGTGGTGATCACGCTCTTAAGTGTTGCTTGGCTGTTCATTGTGATGTGTGGGATCTAAAATTGTTTTTGATTATTTTTCCTGTGTCTTAATTATCACACATTATGGTCTCTTTTCAAGTTTGCAATTGTATTGCTAATATATTCTATTGTAAAAAATGTTTTTGTAAGGTTTTGTTGCTAACTGCTTTACTTAAAAATTATAATGCTAAATGCATTTGTTATTAAAGTTTGGTAGAAAAGTTTTTGTTTTGCTAAAAGCAAATTTAACTTTAATAAAGGGAGGGGGGCAATAATGAAAAAATTTTTATACTTATGCCAGGCGGGCAGCCCTGGCACAAGTACGTCTTTCTCCGCTGCCCGGAGGTGTGAGACTTGGGGCGTGCGTCACACTAACACGGCTGCAACGACCCGTGCAGCTGGGGAGACAACCTTGCTGAGCTGAAAGAAAGAAATTTTTTCGTGTCATTTTTGGAATTTTCAGTTATCGTGTTAGTGTTCTGAATTATTTAGGTTCAAAAGCCAGGGGGGCAGGCTGGAGAAAGCTGAGATAACCCCTTCCCGAGGAAAAGTTAAAAGAGAAAAAGAAAAAAAAAGATCGTTTGTACTTGAGTTGTTTTTGGTTTATTAGACAACGTCGTCTAAAAAAATTTTTTGCAAATGGGACATCTTGTCAGCTCATTTATGCACACCCGACAGAATCGGTGTTTGTCATGTTGCGAAAAATGTGGGTGTTTTGTTACTCCTAATTTTGTTTTCATTTTTTTGCATAAATTGCAATGGAAGTAGGATGTGATCAGGACGGGAAGACAAGGTCGAAGACAAATGGGACATTTAGGGTTTGGGTATCTTTTAAAAAGTGCCTTTCTGCAAGGAATACATACAAAGTGAGGATTTTCTCTGGGAAATTGCTTATGTAGTTTTTCTACAATAACGGGTTTCCGTGAACATATGGGGCAGATAATGTCGTTATGGGGATAGAACCAACGGAAACCGTCGAAAAGGGATTGTGAAAGACCCATCGAGTGACTGTTCTCTTATTTTCCTTAGATAGAAACAGGAAAACCTATGAGAAACTGCAGTAGGATGAGGAGATTAATGAGGAACGATCTAGCAAGCAAGGTAATTAGGATTAAGATAAATATTTTTGTGGGTAGGTCTAGATTGGTCATTTTCAGTGTCTGGAGAAAATTTGGCGAAATGCGGAAAGGAGGTAGTTATTAATAAAAAGGGATATTGCCAATGCTCATAAGAGAACAAATAGAAGAATAAACAATGTTATGGGTTGCATTTTGTCAATTCAATGAGTAGTGCAGAACTAGGGTGAAGGAGGTGACTTGCTCCTGGTAAAAACAGAGTTGAATTAGGGATATCGATTGGATTAAAAATAAAACTAGGGAAAGAAGTAAAATTTTGGATGTTCTTGGACGCATTTTAGGTTATGTGATTGTTTTTTCGCAACCAGGTCATAATTTATAATCTTCTACGCAAAATTTACAAAAGTTGACGGGCTCATGATCACTGTGATGAAACGTTTTTGCAACAGAATATTGAAATCTTGTTTGTTTACAAATATCACATTGAAACCAGTTAAAGATTGAAAAGATAACATTAAATTTAAAGCATTTAGGACAAAAATCATAGCCCATATCTTTTATAACCTATTGGTAACAGAGCAGACGCATTACGTGGGGTAGTTCGTTAGGGGGGTTCTCGTGTAATTTCTTGAAAACAATTGTTTCACGTCTGCAGCATAAACAAATTAATGAGACCGGTTTGGATTCCATAGTTTTGGTTTCTTTGTCAATTGTATTCATTTTTGAAAGATTGTTATCGGGAGGAATTATGGGACTGGCACGGTTGGAGGATTTGGGTGTCGATTATTTTGGGATTTTATTGTTTGGTCTATTACTAATATATTTATGAACATTAAAAAGTTGAAAGGAATACTTACAACTACGAGGAAAACGGTTAAAACGAAGGAGAAGGCTGCTGCAATAATTATAAGGGCCATTAATAAAAAATCAAGTAAAGTGGGGGTAAACATTTTGGATAGTTTGTGAACGTAGTTTTGAATTGAGGATTTTACCACGGGTTGTTTGGGTCACTTGTTTGTTTGCATAAAGGGCATTTAGTAGTTGTGCAAGTCATAGACTGCAAACAAATTGATTTTTTAGGGTGTAGGCTTTTGAAGTGGCTGTGGCAGGTGGATAACTTTTTGATTTCTTGACAAGAATCGCACTGGAAATAATGGCAATGACTGATTGTATAAATGGGAGTTACGCAAATGGGGCATTTAGGTTGGTTCCAATACTTAAATAACTCATTTCTACAGGGAATGCAAGCAAAGTGGGGGGTTGACCGTTTGCGTTTTTGTGCAATTTTTTAAATTGACGACAAGGGAGGTAACAAATAGGACATTCGATTTTTGGGGTTGAGTCAATTTGTGGTTGCTGAGATAATATTTTCAAAGTGTTTCCCATTATATGGATAAATCAGAGAGATCTGGGTATGCGACTCCTAATCCATGGTGTTCAAGTTCGTTGGGGATAGTTACATTTAGATTTTACTGAAGAGCGCCCAAGTTGACTGGGAAATGCTCTTAGATATCAATGAGTGCAAGAAAGAATTCCCAGTGCATCATTCCCATGGTGACTCGAGTAGAACCCTCACATCCACGCTCGTAGTCTGTAAAGTGTATAATTATACAGGGTTTAATCTCTTCTGTGGAAGTTTCAATGAAAGATCTCTCGAGGGACTCAACTTTGACTAGGCGCTCACCAAAGTGGAACAGCATTATAGAAGATCTAAATTAAAAGGGATTTTAGAACCATTTAAAGCTTGGGATATATTTATAAATAATGTCCAATAGGGGGAAGATGGTGTTAAGGTAATGGTTCCATCGGTCCAAGTGTTTAAATATTCAAAATGGAGTATTAATTGTGGGATTACTCTGTTGCTTTTTGTCGTGACAAATGATTTTTCAAAAAATTGTATTTGTATAAGGCAGTTTTGGTATGAGAATATCTTTGCTGCTTTTAATTGTTAATAGTTTCCAACTCTTTAAGGATTGAATCGTTTTGGCAAGAATCAGTCTTTTGCATGTCAAAATAAATATTGTGAGGTACACAGTTTGTATTTTCTAGAAACAATAGGAAGAATTTCCAATGAACTGAGAGAGGATTAATACTTATTAAACAAATTTTTTCACTTTGGATTTCTTTGAGCGTTACTAGCATAGTAGGTACAGGAGTTGAGTATGCATCAAAAGATCGTTGAATTTTTTGTAACTCCACAAATTTATTGTTAACTGCAAATATCATAGTTTAGAATGATACCTAAGCAATGTAGATTGGATGTTGTACTTGAAATACCGAGTTCCCTTTGAATGCTAGAAAAATGGTGAATTCGGCGAACTGAGGATGAGTAATGAAAATAATTAAAAGTCTGTAAATATTTGTCATGGGTTTTTTTGCGAAAGTCATTATACTTATAGCGGAAACATAGTATACGGCTAATAGCTCAAAATTTTGGTTTCCGATTCTTATTTGTAAGTTTCTATTAGTTAAATGAATCATGTTGCTGATCTAGCTCATTTGGCAAACTGTTGGGGTCGAATTTTGCTAAGTACACGAAATAATTCCAATACAACGAATGAGGGGTTAAAATCACAGTATCGTCTTCCCAAGTGTCCCAAAACTCAAAATTTATAACAATTTGAGGGAAAATGTCTCCGTGTTGTTCTTCAAAGGTTTTCTTTATTTGATAAATTGTAACAAGTCTATCTTGAAACAAAAAGTACATCAATGGAAGCGTTTTAGTTGTTAATTAACTTAGTGTTCTTCATTTCAAAATAGGTATTAAAATAATTTTTTTAAAAAAAAGGATAAAAAGGAGTGTCAATTATTTCTAAAAACAGGATTATTGACAACGATTGATATTTATAGATAATATATCAATCGGATTCACTGTAGCAAAATCGGAGTAGGGGAAGAGTGCAGGCAATAGCTAGATAAACATAGTTGGGATTACATAGTTGAAACTGGATTATAGGATATAAAAAGAGAGAAAGAAATTCATACATGTCTCTCAATGTTGAACTTACAAGAGAATTCAAAATCTAGTAAAATTTTTCTTCAGGTGCTTTGAAACAATTTCGTATTCGATTCCAATGTTTACAAAAGTAATTGTGTTATCAATCAGGGCTCTTAACAATGAGAAGTATTGAAAATTTGAATGTTGTACATCCAGATCAATGATGTCACTGAAGTAGAAAGATGCAACTCTAATAGTTACAGTAGTTTTCAAGGCGGAAATACTTGATGATAATATTTGTCCGGTGTATTGTCCAAATCGAATGAATAAAGCGTTAGGCTGTTTTATGAATTTGGGCTGCATAACATAGCATCCTTGAGGTGTATCTAAACAAGATATTAACTAACTTACAGAGTCTAATACAAATAATTTTTATTATTTTTGAGACAAATTATTTTTTTATAAAAAGGATGATTTTTAGTCACAGCTTTAAGGAGGTGCCACCACACTTCGAATGGTTGCATCATTTTGTGGTTGTGGTTGATATGACGCCAGACTTGGGTATTCTGCTTCATTATTTTCTGTATGACAATGCTCATCAATTTTATTTTCTCTTGGTTGATCTCAACGCATTTGTAAGTTTTTTCTATTGTGCTGTAAGGTTGATAATTACTAAGCGGTAAAAAATGATTGTTTTTCTGTGGGGCCGACGGTTTGGTTTCGTTAGAGAATACCGGTGTAAAGAACGATAAGATACAAAGATTATATGTTGCTCCTAATAGAATTTTCCAAAACCCATTGTTTTGTTAGATATTTTGTGGATTTCGAACGCTCTTATGATTGTTACGATTACATCAGTTAAGAATTTTATGCACAGGAAACAAGCAAAATAAACTCCAATTTTTTCCAGATAAAAAGTGATGATTCCAAAAGTGCCTTTGAACTGGTCTGTAAAAAATGTAGGTGAAAGAAGAGAATCTAGATAAATTTGTCTGTTAATTCCCATTGCTGACGCATAGATATCTTTTTGAGAATAGTCTATGCTTCTTCCTTCTAGAACTTCTCTTGAAATTTTTGTCAAAACAGATTTTGAAGCTTCCGAATGCAAGATATTGTCCCAAAACGATTTAAGCTGATTTGGTGTGTAAATTCCGGCACGTTGCGATTCGTAACCGGTAAATTTTGGAATAGAACTAATAACATTTGAAGAGAATATTTTTGGCGGTTGTAAAGGAACAGGTGCTGGCATCAAATGGTACCATGAATTTTCATTATCAATATCTCATTGGTAGGCATTTTTGTAGCCTCCAACACAATCTACTTCGTTTGCAAAAGGGTAGGTTTGTCGAGTAATTGGGTCGACGAACATTGTCCTACCATCATTATGAATAGGAATCCTATCACAACACTGTTCAAGAACCTGAAGTGGTTAGTTTCGTTTTGGACAGTGGTACAGCCAACCTATGCTACCATCTGTGTCTAAGAACATCGAGCGGTTGCCGGTTAACATGTATCCAGCTAAACGATTGTTTTGGATAGCCTGCATTAGAATCATTTGTTTTTGAGTTCGATCAAGTTCGCATTGTTCTATGACCAAACCTTTCCATGCTTGTTTTATTTGCATGTAAATATGATATATGACAAAATCCATTTTTACCGCAAGGTTAAGATCATAGTCTAACTTGTCTTTGTCTAAGTGTTCCCATGCAACAAAACCATTGTCGGATGTTCGGATCTGTTCATCTGAAGGCTTCCTAATAAACCCATTTACACTTAGGCTATTGTCAGGTTCAACACGAAGTTTATGAAAAAATTGTTGAGTTTTATAAGGTTTGACAGTCTTCATATTAAATCCGCCTTTATAAGAAACATATAAAGAATCTAAATTTGTTCTGTAAATAAATTCTGGTTTTCCACACACCTTTTCTTTTTCATCAATTACTCTAATTTTTATGTCCATTTCAGCAGGAGAATACGTTCCTGGTCCTTCATAGGGCGTCTCCGGTTTTTCATCATTCACTATGAAATACTGTACGTTACCAAGTTCGTTTTCATGTTTTAGCATTTTGGCGTTTTGTGAAAATCTTTTAGTAACTATACAATTTTCCGGTGCCTCCCAATTGTATGCAAAGGGGTCGAGTGATGTCGAATGACAACCTCCTTCTGAGAGGGCACAAGGAAGTTTTAGTCCTTGACTGTTATAGACAGTTCTGTCATTAAGATCAATATCGAGTACAGTTTCTTGCATCAGGGTTTCAAAAGAGAAGTGTTTAATTTGGCCACGATTATCACAAGATGTTGATGAATCACCTTCAAGATCAACTCCCTGGTTTTTATAGGAGACAGTTTTTATTGCATGTTTTATGTCAATTTCCATGTCATCATCGTCAAATTCCGTAACTGTAATTTTTCCAGTTTTATTAGCATTTAGGCATTGTTCGGGTGAAACAATAATATCGTATGTTATTATTGGAGCGTTGTGTACAATTGATGAATGGGAAAACATACCACAATTATAACGAATGAGCATTGCAGTGACTTTGCACATAAGAGCTTTAACAAAGGTCCGATAAGACCGTTGATAAAGTGTTACATGTGTATCAACCATCTGAATGTTTTCGGGTGTAATTTTGCACGGAGAAACTTGTGTTAAAGCATACATTTTATTTTCTTTCATTTTAGAACAGTCATTATGAATGACCCTAAGTTTGTTAGATACGTCATTAATATCCTCAAAGGGAGGTCCAGTAGCGTTGTTAACTATAGAAAGAGTACAAAAGTAGAAAAGACTTATAAGTAAATAAGAAAAATAGAGTTTTTCAAAAAAAGGATATCTGTTCATCCTGTTCTTTTTTAGCGCTTCAAGTCGGGAATTAAGGCTATGAGTTGTAGTAATAGGCACTGCCAGTAAATGTTGACTGGATTTATTGCTACCTAAAACAAAGTTAAGTAAATCCGGCTCGATAGCGTGATGGCGGCTTGGCCGAGCGACTAGAAGTTCGCCTATTATTGTTATTATTTTCTAAAGTTTGTAAATTAGAAGGTCCTTGTTCCGATGTTTTAGGGCGGAGAGGACTTAAATTAGGGTCTAGAGGTATTCTAGAATTGTGCTGTGGGCAAGGAGTTGAACTTCTTGTTCGACTACCGCTAGGTAGGTGTGTTTGGACTGGAGGTGGGTTATCACGACCACCTGAACTTGCTTCGTTGAATCCAGAATCGAAATTGGTAGGTGTTCGGTCAGGGTCGAAGTTCTGCACAGGGGAGTCTCTTCGTATGAAATTATCCACGGGGAAATATTCGGTGTTAGTGGGGCTTTGGAAGGAGAATTTAGTCAAGGGACTATTGAGTTTATTCATCTTACTTGTCATTAGATTATTATAAAATGTGTTACAATTATTTTTATCTATACCATACTCTAGGGTTAACTCTGGTATAGTTTCAGTAGCTGGGTAGTACTCGACTAGGTGATTTCTATGAGCGACCTTCCTGGTGGCCGGGTTGCTATCTAAAGTTAATTCATAGTTAACATTGGCTAGTTTTTTTTTCTACAGTACAAGGTCCTGATCTTCTGATCTTAGTTCATGTAGTTTTTTTTTACTTTCCTAACTCAATTTGATGGTTTTCCATTAGAATTTTTTGTCCAACCTCAAGTGGCTTGCCTAATTTGTGTTTGTTTCTATGTTTATGTGCGCGGTTATTGTTTTGTAAGCTCTTTTTATAAGCATTATTGTATATTTGTTTGAATTGGTTTTCTCGCATAAGCAACGAATTGTTAATAGTCGGTTTTAGAAGTTTGTCAATTTCGGTGTTTTTTGAAGTTTGCAAGGTATGCCTGTGAAGAGGCAGGTCTTTGCAAAACTCGGAAGAGCATGTGAGTTGTGAATTTCGTAGGAGTCCTAACTTAAGTGACAGAGGTATCTGTGGTTTTTGTCCGAACACAATTTCATAAGGTGAGATTCAAGTACTAGCATTTGGAACCGTGTTATGAGAAAAAGCAAATTTTGGTGCCAGTTCGTCCCATTTACCTCGAGCTTGTTCTAGAAAAATTCGGAAATGTGCTCCTAGATGTTTGTTTTGGATCTCGACTTTACCATTAGTCCAAGGCGCATAAGCAGTTCGAGGTGCGGGTGTTATACCTAATTCATGAATGTAACTCGCAAAATCTTGGTTCATGAATGCCGAACCCTTATCATAAACAAGTTTTTGTGGTATTCCAAAAGACAAGATGAATTTTCTAAAGCTTTTATGGTGTCTACTGCGTCTGTGGAACGTACAGGGTATACTTGAATGAAACGCGAAAATGAATCGACAATAACTAAACAATGGTGTTTACCGTTCGATGGAGGATTTAAAGGTCCTTTGTGATCAATATGGACCGTATGAAAGGGGAATGGGACTGTATCAGTCCACTTTTCGAGAGGTACTTCGTGGATGTCTCTCCGTTTTTGTTTATTTTTTTGGCATTCAAGGCAATCAGCAATTAGGTTTTCAGTCCATTTATACATTCCGGGCCAATAAAAAATCGTTTTACATTAGCAAGTGTTTTATCTAAACCTACATGACCTGACAGTTCACAATGAGCTAGCTGAAAAACTTTGAAGAACAATGACAGTGGTACACAAATTTTTAAGTATTCAATATCTGGTTCGTCTGTTTGTTGTTGAATACATAAGATGTTGCCTACAAAACTCAGTTTTTCAAAGTTTTTAATGTATGACATTATGGCTTTAGATTGTCGGAATTCAATTTTCTTTTCATCTTTGTTATTGTTCGTCCTTAATTGGCGAATTTGTTGTATCACTGGGTCTTTTAATTGTTCTTGACAAATTACCGATGTATTTAAATCAACTTCTTTAGAGAAGATTGTCAGTTTATCGATGAGTTCTCTTGCATCTTGTATTTTTGTATTTTCGGGAAATTTTCTTGCTAATTCGGTTTTGTCTATACAAGTGCTATTTTTCACGAGAAAAACTTTATCGTATTCTAGAAGGAATCTGTACTCCGAGTCTGTGGTATTAGTTTGATCAATGTAGAGTTTGTCAAAATCTAATTCCGGTGACTGGTTCTCATTGAACAATTCAAATTCCGAAATTGGGTCAAAATTTTGTTCGGTTATCTCTTCATCAGGGTAGGAATCAATTTCTGTATAATGATCAGACGTTTCGTCTTCCTCCTGTTCTGATACAGGGGTTATTTCATGTTTGCGGTGACGCCTATAGTGGTTAATTGATGAACCATACGAGAAATCTTCCGAAATATTGTTTATTGAGCAAAGTCTGTTTTGATTATTGTCGTACTTTTGCTTTACCATTTTGTCATTTTTGAAAATGAGTTTGTCGATACCCGTTATGCTTTGTTTTAGGCTTGGAAAGAAGTCATCTGCTGGTCCCTTTTCATTATCACGCAAAATGAAGTATTTTCCTTGTTACCATGCTCGTCGTAAAAACTAATGTCTTTTGGTATCTTTTTGTATTTAGGTTGATACTTGTCCAGATCTTTAAGTTTTACATTGCGACTTAGGATGTCGGGAAAAGCTAAGTTTTTTCCTTCAGTCCAAATAATTTTCAAGTTCTGAAATTGAGATATTACTAACTGGTATCTAAAAAACCTGTGAGAGAGTTTTCCTCTTCTACCCCATAGATACATTAAAGGCTTATGGTCGGTGTACAAATATACTGTACAATTAGGTAATGCTCATAAGTTTGTAGTGCAGATATTACACCGCAAAGTTCGCGTGCTGTGGTGCTCATTTTTTGTTCCTCTTTAGTGTAAATTCTAGAGTTAAAAGACACTATTCGTTTCCCTTCTGGAAATTCTTGAACGAGAATTGAGCCTACTCCTATAGAAGAAGCGTCTACATGCACGTGGAAAGGGTATTTAGTATCAGGTATTGCTAAGATAGTATCTTCGCTAATCCTGTTTTCAATGTCGTTAAACAGTTTTTCGTGTTCTGTTGTCCAGACAAATTTAATTTCTGTGCGGGTTAGGTCATAAAATGGTTTGCAGTCAACATGCAAATTTTTGATGTACATGCTGTAGAATCCTAAGCAACCTAGAACTCTCATGACATCACGTTTGTTTTCAGGCGACTTAAGTGCTTTTAAATCTGCTACTCGCTTCTTGACTGGTTGTATCCCATCTTTACCTACTACATGTCCCAAGAACTGTACTTTCCTAAGGAAAAATTCATTCTTTTCAAGTTGAGCTTTCAATCCTGATTTCCTTAAAAGTTCATGGTACTTGTCAATTATTTCAAACATTTCGGTTTCATCTTGCGCTTGCATGACGGTGTCATCAATGTAGGTTATAGCTTGTTTTTTTCTAATTAATGGTGCAAAATGGATAGTCATTATACGACTGAAGAAATTAGGTAGACCGCATAGGCCGTAAAATCCGCGTTCAAATGTGTATTGCTTTGGACCAATTACAAAACTTACCAGCTGTTTGGTTTCCTCAGTTAGAGGGACTTGGTTATAGGCTGAACAAAGATCACTGGTTGTGAAGAAATTACCTTTTAATCTAGTTAATAGACTTCCGATTGGTTCGAATGGCCATGAATATCGACTAAGGTCTGTTATTGAACTCAGATATCGGGCATCTATAACCAGTTTTACTGTGTTCCCTTGGGTAGGATTATGATTGGATTAATAAATTCTGATCCCATTTCTTTATCATTACCCATTTCCCGGATTATACCTGTTTTACCAAAGTTGTTCCAAAAGGTTTTCTAGTTTTTCCTGACAATGTAATGGTACTTTGGATGGTCTTTGTTTTGTCAAAGTTGAATTAGGTAAAAGTTTAACATGAAACTTTTGTTTTATTTTTCCAACATCGTATTTGTGTTGAGAGTAAACGTCTTTATTCTTAGTTAAAGTCCTCAGTAACTTGTCTAAGTTTTCGTCATTGATATCAGCTTGACTGAAATCAAATTTTTTGAGAAACGCTTGATCGGTTTTGTCAAATCTGTTAAGTTTTTCTTTGGGAAGTTCAACGGGTCTGATGTTCTCATCAGTTGTTTCTAATTGTGGCTTAAGATCTTTGAGGTCGTCGCTAAAGTCTGTTTCTAATTCGTAGTTGATGGTAAAATCTTGTTGCCTTTTTCGCTTTTCTGTTTTCTTTTGTTTTTCAGGAGTTTTGTTTGCAAAGAAATTTTGAATTTTTAAAATTTTTGGACCTTGTTTTTCACTAACATGGAATATTTGATCCCAATTAGTGTCACTATTCATTAGGTGGTTTATGAATGCAACGTTGTCAACTACAGAAAATTCTGGGTCTTGTCTAATTTCAATGTCTTCTAAAGTGTGCCCAATAGGACCCTTTTGGATGATAACCTTGTTGTTTTGAGGATAGTTTAGCATTATTGGTAATTCCTTTTCTTTTCTAAAACACTGAACGTTGTAAGTATAAATTCCTTGAGCTTGCAGTTCACATCCAATTACGAAGGAGGTTCCCTTTCTGAAGAATTCATTCGGAGGTCTAATTGATATTACTCGAGTTGATTTTGGTGCTAATGGTAGTTGCTGGTCAAGAGTTACAATTTTGTAAGAGCTAATGTATGGATAGCTTTTCGTTTGGTATCTAGATAATGTGACGGCTACTTCAGGGTAAGTTTTTAAATCAATTTTTGGAGTGGTTAGGTCAATAGATTTTACTGTAGATTCAAGGAAATCCATTCCCAACAAATTCAGCTTGCAACCATCTTTGGCTGAAACCCATGTGGTAACTTCCACTTGATACTTTCCTTCAATGTCGAAAGGAGTTTTGAAGGTAATTTGACCTAGAAGTTTTAGTTTCTCACCATTAACCGCTAAAGTATGATTTTTTGAAGCTTTCATCTCAATGTGTTGTAATTTACATAGTTCAAGATAAGTGTGGTAATTAATTATAGAGCTTGATGCTCCTGTGTCCAATAAAAACTGTGTTTCTAAGCCGTTATTTTTATTTTTGTCTCCGACGGATTGGTATAAATTAATGTAAATATGTGAGTAACTTGTTTTGTTATCAGTAGTGTTTATGAACGGAGACCTGTCTAGTTTAAATACTCGTCGTTGTGATTTTCATTATTGTAATAGTCTCTAGAAGTTTCACTGGTAAAGTGAACTCGAGGGCTTCGCCCTTCACTGTTATCTCTTGAATGAGTGTTATGGTTTTGTCTAGTAGGTGTCCTATCTCGGTCTTGGTCTCTACTCCTATCACGATATCCATTATCTGATCTTGGAGGACCGTTGCTTTGTCTATCCCTACTATTTTGCCTATTGTTATCTCTGTAAGAGTTGTTTCGATGGTTATTTTGTCGTTCCTGTGATCGGTTATTGTAATAAGATGATCGGTAATTGTTTGAAGAGTTTGATGGGTACGGTGATCGATGTCGGTAGTCTGATCTAGAGTTGTTTTGATAATTGGATTGATTTTGGTTATAACTATTTCTCTGTCTGTCCTTAGAATTTCGATTGTCATAATTGTTTGATTTGTAATTTTGTTGACCTGGTGAATGGCTCTTACTACGTTTATAAATATCTGTGAACTTTTCTAGTTGTTGAGGTGGATTTCGGTTTTCGTTTTCAAAGTCCTTGTACTTAAAGCAGAAAGCTATTGTGTGACCTGAACGTTTGCAAAACTTGCAGAATCTAGTCTGGCTTTGTTTGAATCTGGGATTGTCGTTGTTGTATGTGGCGTTTATTTTATGATCTTTCATTAGATTTGCAATTGCTGTGAGTTGGTTTTTTAACCCTTCTATTTCTATTTTATTGTCGATACTACTTGAGGCAGTACCCGTGAATTCACTGCTAACAGAAAAACTTAAGTCTTTAGTTGCTACATGATCCTGTAATTGCTGCCAAGTTGTAGCTGGGTTTTCTATTAACCGCTGATGTGCCTTTTGCTTGAGTGCAGGTGGCGTTAATCCTCTTACAAAGTACTCCATACACTTAGCGTTACGCTGGTCGTTGTTAAAATCTGGATCTGGCCATCCTTTTTCAACTGCTTTTGTTATTCGGTGTGTATAGCTTTTTATCAATTCATCTGGTTGCCTTTTAATATTCTCGACTTCAATTCTTTTCCTTGTCTTTTGCATCAGTAAAACGGGCAATGAACTGATTTCTAACTTCGTTCCATGCTAAACCTGGTGCTAAGGTTTCAAACCATTGGGCTGCGGGCCCACGCAAAACCGAACCAAACAACGCTTTTTGTCTAGTGTCGTATGCTGCTTGCAAGCCAGCATCCGCAGGATCTCTTGTTCCTAGTGAGAATTGGATTTTTCTTTGTATTCAACTAAAGAATTCCTGGGCATCTTCCGATGGATCTAAACCTGTAAATTTCTCTAACGCTATGTCGGGGTACGCAACAACGTTCGCTGCCATGTTTTGTTTTAGTGTGCGAAAAGAATATTTTATACGAAAGTGTTATTAGTTTGGTTAATTAGTGTAGAAAATATTTTTGTTATAATAAAACGCTAATACTAAAGTAGAAAGTTGAACTGTTTGTTTTGTAATATGAATTTTATTTGTTTAGGACCGTTTAATGATTGTATTTTAAATTCAAAGTTTTTGCCGTTATCAGTGCTAAAAATTTCAATCCAAGGGTAAATATCGGTTTGCTCAACGGTAAAATTTAATAACCAAGGATAAGTGCTTTCAGAGTGTTTAAATTCAACAGAGTATTGGTGAAATCTGTTTATTTTTGAAAATCTAATTTGTGTGACAAATTCTGTTTTTATAAGTAATTTAACTCTATCTGGTAAACTCGGATCGTCAGGAGAAACGTTGATGTATTTGGATTTAATGATTTTTAAGATTTGTAAACCAAACGGGGAAATTTTATTTTGGTGGCTCATCCGCACACAAGATGATAACGTTTATGCTAATTCTATCACACTGTTCTGATTTCTTAGAGCACACAAAAGTTCCTTAAAGTTTGGGTTGGTCCACTTGTAAGTTATGTAGATTTCAGTTTCTGTTTCGCTCTGTTTCGAGTGATGGTAAATGCATAAAAAGTTTCTGTTCTGGTCAGTTAAATAATATGAAACTTTGCCTATTTTGTTATGTACTTTAATACTTATAGTTAGATCTTGAACGTTTACTTTAATATATGACATATAAATAACATAGAACAATTGTTTTTGTTGTTTTATTAATGTATTTTTGTATGAAATTACACAGAAGACAGTATAAAAACGTTTAGTACGGGATCTTTAGTACATCAGTAGTAGTATTTTTGTAGCTATTATTGTGTTTAAATATTGTTTCTAAAGTGCTTGAGTCTGTTAATGACCGTATTTTAACATGAGACAACAACTTTTCAATGATAAATTTGTGTACAAATTGGGTTAAAAAAGGCTAGTTTACGCTCTTTTAATTAATTATTGGCTAAGTTTTCTGCGGGAATCTCGATCACACTGTTTTTAGTTTTTAACAAAGATAGTAAACTCTGAAAATTAGGGTTCTCAGATGCATAAGTTATACAAAAATCAGCGGGAGAATTATGTTCAAACACGTAGAAAATAGCTATGAAAGTAATTCCGTCAGTAATAAAACGTATTATTTTACCCCTTCTAGTGTTTTCTATTGCTGTTAGATTTAGATGTTCTACAATAACTATTCCAATTTGGTCCATGCACTGTTTAAAACCTCTATTGGTGAAATTGTACTTGTGAAACCGGTTAAAATGGGGGAATTCTCATCAATTTATGTTATTTTCAGGCTAAAAATCTATGTTGGGGGGATAAAATTTAGTTTAAAACCCGTTATTCTTTGTTAAATTTGAGCCTTATTGAGATTTATGTGGTCAAAACTCGGTTAATATTTACTAATTTTGTTTAAAAATGACGTTAATATGGCTATTTTCTTGAGTAATATTGGTTAAAATTGGATAAGATTGATGTTTTTAAGGCTTAAATGTGATTAGTATCCGTTAAATTATGATAAAAGTGACGTTTAATTTTGTTAAAGTCTGGTTAATATTTGAGAATTTAGGTCAAAATGATGTTTATTTGGTTAAAATTTGATTCATATTACCCCACCCGGGTCAAGGAATTGATAAAACAGAGTGAATATTCAACTAAGGAAGGCTTAAATTTAACCAAAAATGGGTTAGTTAATGTGAAAATGCAACAACGTTGGCTTAAATGTGTAGAAAATTAGATATAAATTACACTAAACACGTATTGGGGGGATGAATTCTGGTTAAATTTACGTTAAATTGTTTGAAAATGCTATATTTTGGTCAAAAATTCAGTAAAAATTAGACATATGTTACTCTAAATATGATTTAACAGGTTATGGGGGGATGAATTTTGTATGACTTTCAATTATTTAGAGTGAAAATACTAAAATTCAACCATAAATTTGGTGAAAGTTGGGTTAAAATCAAATTAAATATGTTTTGGGGGGATAAAATCTGGTTGAATTTTGGTTATTTAAGGTGTAAATACTAAAATTTAACCATAAATTTGATGAAAATTGGGTAAAAATTAGGCTAAATAGGTTTTGGGGGGATGATTTTTGGTTAAATTTTGACTATAAAATGTAAAAGTACTTCAATTGTTTTATAAATAAACTAAAAATTGGACATAGATTACCCCCACCCGGGTCAGAACAATTTTACAAGAGCAAATAATCAGTTGCCTGTTACTATTTTAATGTAAATTTACTGTATTTCGGTCGTAAATTTGATATAAATTACTCTATTTGTTTGGCTATTAGTGTGCTTTCACTTCTGTGCTAGTGGTTATTTTACTATTTTAATCCGATCGGATAGAAAAACAAAAATTCAGGCGTGATTCTTTCCTCTGGGCGCGCCAGTTATCAAATTTGGCTGGGCTGCTACAGATCACACAATACGGGATCTCTTTATGTATGCCAGTCAAACTTGACAAAAGATATAACAAATCGAAGGCAAAGATATATGCCTAAGACCTGTCTGTGCTATAAGTCTCAATTTAAAGTAGTTGGGGGGCTAAAAAGTTCAATTAATTAAATAGATAGTTTAAATGAACAAGCTTACACTGAGTAGTATTAAACCGGGTTGAGCTGTTACTTGATTGTGTTGTTGTTAAGTGAGTGCGTCGTTGAAACTTCTTCCAGTCGATTTCTCACAAGTATGTTCTGTTGGAAAATTTGCTAAGTTGGAAATCTTTAATAAAATTTCTCTGTTTAAATTTAGGAAATTATTTTGCAAGAAAAATGAAGCAGTTGTCTGCTGCTCGTCGTTGGCTCTGTTATTTGTCTCTCTAATTTTATTCCGTCCCACTTCGCTGAGAGAAACAATTAATTCCTCTCAGCTCCGTTTGGGCCGATAGGGAGCGAATCACAAACTCACGTTCATAGTGAGGTGCTTCTTAATTTTCCTATTGGCCGAGAAGGCAAGAGAATTATTTATATCTCACGGAAAAAATTATTGAAACTCCAAAAAATAATAAAAATCTAAAAAGCTGAGAGCATCAATTATTGATTTCGTAGGCGCCTGTTTTCTGCTTTTCCCCTCTTCTAAAACCGCAACAATTATGGTTTTCTTGGGGGCTTTTTATGAGACTCTATTGTCTTTTCCCCTGAAGCAATCTGCTTCATCTTTATTGAACTTGGGGGGAAAGATCTGCATTGCAACTGTCAAAAGCAGAAGTAATTTAAATCAAAAGAAACTGTGGTTTTACAGGCTGCCTACGTTCAACAACGTACATTTTCTGTCCTGGATATAAGCGAGGAGATCCAGGCCTAAAGTTGTCTTATTTAAATAAGTCGAACTGAGTTGTTTAAATACTTGTGTACCGGTAGTCTTAACAAGCGTTAGTTTGTTTAGCACGCGGCGAAAGAATGGTTAATTAGCGCCTAAAAACGTTCGCTCTAATGCGGGATTAATTATCCGTTCATTTGTAACGGCTCTCGTAATACTACAGCTAACCCCGATTTTTAAGATAGAAAAGAAAATGATTAAAAGAAAGGAATATACTGCATCGTTTGTAATTTAATTGTGCTTGGGACATGTAAATGAGTTACTACAGGTTCAGACAGTTATAAAATTAATCGCAAAGGGCGATAATGGTATGCTATAGAATTAGTCGCAAAGGGCGATAGTATCATTTGTATATAAAGTTTATCGCAAATGGTGATAGGTACAAAAGATTTGCAAAGGGCGGCGGCCATGTCAGTTGAAAAATTCTGGCGGTAGGATGACCGGGCTCGTTACAGGACTGTCGCCGTCGTCCAATATATCAAACACTTCCACAACTTCTTCAGTTTGTATACTCAGTTCCACAGGTGATGATGCCGCCATTTCCACAGGTTTTCTGTCTGTCTGTTTTCTTTTTGGCTTCTAGTTTGCGTCTTTCTTCTCGTTTATTTTTCCGAGTTTTCTTGTCCTTCATTTTTCTTAATTCGCGATTTAGCTCTTTAATCTTTTGCACTAGCTTCTTATTTTCAATTCCGAGCTTTTGATTCGCTGATGTGATTTCTAGATGTTTTTGGATGTACACTTTTTTCAATTGTTTTAGATTGCTGTCTTCAGTCTTCTGAAGTTGTTTTGTAATCACATACTGACGTCTCCAGTAGTCATCGCTGGTAGTTTTTTCCTCCTCATTGCTCTCCATTTTGAGGTTCTCAAATTTTATTTGCAATTCCTGTAGTTCCGTTTCTTTGATGAAGAGCTCTTGCTTGAAGCGGTTGTTTTCTGTGATGAGACTTTCCTTTGATGTTTCGCTACAATGGTCTTCTGCTGAAGGGAACGCGGTTATAGCATCATAAGGGACGTTAATGTAGACATCCAGCTGGTGATTTCTTACGTTATACGGTTTCGTTTCTGGATCTCTGTTCTTTATCCTCCACGTGTTAGATTCACTGCTTAGGCTAAAATGTTTTACGAGTGGCAATTCGTCCGATTTCATGAAGCAATCCTCATTCGTAGCATCGTTTCTAACTTTCACCCGTTCTAATGTTGTGAATTTGTTGTAGTTTGCTTTGAGCGTGTATTTCAGATGGTTGAAAAATCTCGGGTTCTCAGGATTTAGTTCTGCCTCTCTGCTTCGTTGTACGTTCAAGCAGTAGTGTTTGTTTTTCCTATCTTCCTCAGATAAGAGGTCATCAATATTGGCTAATTTTCGGATCTTTTCCGCATGGTTATTATTCAGAAATTGTGAGGGGCATCTTTTGCGGTTTATTTTCCAGTTAACTTCAGGGTCGTACTGGTTAGAAGTTGATGGAGTGTCCAGTTGTGGTTTAATGGGTGCAAACGGGGGAGTTGATGTTTTGCTTGGATGGTCATTTTTCCTAATTTGATTTGGGTGTGCTGCAGATTGTTCGTGGGGAGTGTAGATTGTTCGTGTAGAGGACATGTTGACAGTCTGATTTTGATCAGTTGTGGTGATCACGCTCTTAAGTGTTGCTTGGCTGTTCATTGTGATGTGTGGGATCTAAAATTGTTTTTGATTATTTTTCCTGTGTCTTAATTATCACACATTATGGTCTCTTTTCAAGTTTGCAATTGTATTGCTAATATATTCTATTGTAAAAAATGTTTTTGTAAGGTTTTGTTGCTAACTGCTTTACTTAAAAATTATAATGCTAAATGCATTTGTTATTAAAGTTTGGTAGAAAAGTTTTTGTTTTGCTAAAAGCAAATTTAACTTTAATAAAGGGAGGGGGGCAATAATGAAAAAATTTTTATACTTATGCCAGGCGGGCAGCCCTGGCACAAGTACGTCTTTCTCCGCTGCCCGGAGGTGTGAGACTTGGGGCGTGCGTCACACTAACACGGCTGCAACGACCCGTGCAGCTGGGGAGACAACCTTGCTGAGCTGAAAGAAAGAAATTTTTTCGTGTCATTTTTGGAATTTTCAGTTATCGTGTTAGTGTTCTGAATTATTTAGGTTCAAAAGCCAGGGGGGCAGGCTGGAGAAAGCTGAGATAACCCCTTCCCGAGGAAAAGTTAAAAGAGAAAAAGAAAAAAAAAGATCGTTTGTACTTGAGTTGTTTTTGGTTTATTAGACAACGTCGTCTAAAAAAATTTTTTGCAAATGGGACATCTTGTCAGCTCATTTATGCACACCCGACAGAATCGGTGTTTGTCATGTTGCGAAAAATGTGGGTGTTTTGTTACTCCTAATTTTGTTTTCATTTTTTTGCATAAATTGCAATGGAAGTAGGATGTGATCAGGACGGGAAGACAAGGTCGAAGACAAATGGGACATTTAGGGTTTGGGTATCTTTTAAAAAGTGCCTTTCTGCAAGGAATACATACAAAGTGAGGATTTTCTCTGGGAAATTGCTTATGTAGTTTTTCTACAATAACGGGTTTCCGTGAACATATGGGGCAGATAATGTCGTTATGGGGATAGAACCAACGGAAACCGTCGAAAAGGGATTGTGAAAGACCCATCGAGTGACTGTTCTCTTATTTTCCTTAGATAGAAACAGGAAAACCTATGAGAAACTGCAGTAGGATGAGGAGATTAATGAGGAACGATCTAGCAAGCAAGGTAATTAGGATTAAGATAAATATTTTTGTGGGTAGGTCTAGATTGGTCATTTTCAGTGTCTGGAGAAAATTTGGCGAAATGCGGAAAGGAGGTAGTTATTAATAAAAAGGGATATTGCCAATGCTCATAAGAGAACAAATAGAAGAATAAACAATGTTATGGGTTGCATTTTGTCAATTCAATGAGTAGTGCAGAACTAGGGTGAAGGAGGTGACTTGCTCCTGGTAAAAACAGAGTTGAATTAGGGATATCGATTGGATTAAAAATAAAACTAGGGAAAGAAGTAAAATTTTGGATGTTCTTGGACGCATTTTAGGTTATGTGATTGTTTTTTCGCAACCAGGTCATAATTTATAATCTTCTACGCAAAATTTACAAAAGTTGACGGGCTCATGATCACTGTGATGAAACGTTTTTGCAACAGAATATTGAAATCTTGTTTGTTTACAAATATCACATTGAAACCAGTTAAAGATTGAAAAGATAACATTAAATTTAAAGCATTTAGGACAAAAATCATAGCCCATATCTTTTATAACCTATTGGTAACAGAGCAGACGCATTACGTGGGGTAGTTCGTTAGGGGGGTTCTCGTGTAATTTCTTGAAAACAATTGTTTCACGTCTGCAGCATAAACAAATTAATGAGACCGGTTTGGATTCCATAGTTTTGGTTTCTTTGTCAATTGTATTCATTTTTGAAAGATTGTTATCGGGAGGAATTATGGGACTGGCACGGTTGGAGGATTTGGGTGTCGATTATTTTGGGATTTTATTGTTTGGTCTATTACTAATATATTTATGAACATTAAAAAGTTGAAAGGAATACTTACAACTACGAGGAAAACGGTTAAAACGAAGGAGAAGGCTGCTGCAATAATTATAAGGGCCATTAATAAAAAATCAAGTAAAGTGGGGGTAAACATTTTGGATAGTTTGTGAACGTAGTTTTGAATTGAGGATTTTACCACGGGTTGTTTGGGTCACTTGTTTGTTTGCATAAAGGGCATTTAGTAGTTGTGCAAGTCATAGACTGCAAACAAATTGATTTTTTAGGGTGTAGGCTTTTGAAGTGGCTGTGGCAGGTGGATAACTTTTTGATTTCTTGACAAGAATCGCACTGGAAATAATGGCAATGACTGATTGTATAAATGGGAGTTACGCAAATGGGGCATTTAGGTTGGTTCCAATACTTAAATAACTCATTTCTACAGGGAATGCAAGCAAAGTGGGGGGTTGACCGTTTGCGTTTTTGTGCAATTTTTTAAATTGACGACAAGGGAGGTAACAAATAGGACATTCGATTTTTGGGGTTGAGTCAATTTGTGGTTGCTGAGATAATATTTTCAAAGTGTTTCCCATTATATGGATAAATCAGAGAGATCTGGGTATGCGACTCCTAATCCATGGTGTTCAAGTTCGTTGGGGATAGTTACATTTAGATTTTACTGAAGAGCGCCCAAGTTGACTGGGAAATGCTCTTAGATATCAATGAGTGCAAGAAAGAATTCCCAGTGCATCATTCCCATGGTGACTCGAGTAGAACCCTCACATCCACGCTCGTAGTCTGTAAAGTGTATAATTATACAGGGTTTAATCTCTTCTGTGGAAGTTTCAATGAAAGATCTCTCGAGGGACTCAACTTTGACTAGGCGCTCACCAAAGTGGAACAGCATTATAGAAGATCTAAATTAAAAGGGATTTTAGAACCATTTAAAGCTTGGGATATATTTATAAATAATGTCCAATAGGGGGAAGATGGTGTTAAGGTAATGGTTCCATCGGTCCAAGTGTTTAAATATTCAAAATGGAGTATTAATTGTGGGATTACTCTGTTGCTTTTTGTCGTGACAAATGATTTTTCAAAAAATTGTATTTGTATAAGGCAGTTTTGGTATGAGAATATCTTTGCTGCTTTTAATTGTTAATAGTTTCCAACTCTTTAAGGATTGAATCGTTTTGGCAAGAATCAGTCTTTTGCATGTCAAAATAAATATTGTGAGGTACACAGTTTGTATTTTCTAGAAACAATAGGAAGAATTTCCAATGAACTGAGAGAGGATTAATACTTATTAAACAAATTTTTTCACTTTGGATTTCTTTGAGCGTTACTAGCATAGTAGGTACAGGAGTTGAGTATGCATCAAAAGATCGTTGAATTTTTTGTAACTCCACAAATTTATTGTTAACTGCAAATATCATAGTTTAGAATGATACCTAAGCAATGTAGATTGGATGTTGTACTTGAAATACCGAGTTCCCTTTGAATGCTAGAAAAATGGTGAATTCGGCGAACTGAGGATGAGTAATGAAAATAATTAAAAGTCTGTAAATATTTGTCATGGGTTTTTTTGCGAAAGTCATTATACTTATAGCGGAAACATAGTATACGGCTAATAGCTCAAAATTTTGGTTTCCGATTCTTATTTGTAAGTTTCTATTAGTTAAATGAATCATGTTGCTGATCTAGCTCATTTGGCAAACTGTTGGGGTCGAATTTTGCTAAGTACACGAAATAATTCCAATACAACGAATGAGGGGTTAAAATCACAGTATCGTCTTCCCAAGTGTCCCAAAACTCAAAATTTATAACAATTTGAGGGAAAATGTCTCCGTGTTGTTCTTCAAAGGTTTTCTTTATTTGATAAATTGTAACAAGTCTATCTTGAAACAAAAAGTACATCAATGGAAGCGTTTTAGTTGTTAATTAACTTAGTGTTCTTCATTTCAAAATAGGTATTAAAATAATTTTTTTAAAAAAAAGGATAAAAAGGAGTGTCAATTATTTCTAAAAACAGGATTATTGACAACGATTGATATTTATAGATAATATATCAATCGGATTCACTGTAGCAAAATCGGAGTAGGGGAAGAGTGCAGGCAATAGCTAGATAAACATAGTTGGGATTACATAGTTGAAACTGGATTATAGGATATAAAAAGAGAGAAAGAAATTCATACATGTCTCTCAATGTTGAACTTACAAGAGAATTCAAAATCTAGTAAAATTTTTCTTCAGGTGCTTTGAAACAATTTCGTATTCGATTCCAATGTTTACAAAAGTAATTGTGTTATCAATCAGGGCTCTTAACAATGAGAAGTATTGAAAATTTGAATGTTGTACATCCAGATCAATGATGTCACTGAAGTAGAAAGATGCAACTCTAATAGTTACAGTAGTTTTCAAGGCGGAAATACTTGATGATAATATTTGTCCGGTGTATTGTCCAAATCGAATGAATAAAGCGTTAGGCTGTTTTATGAATTTGGGCTGCATAACATAGCATCCTTGAGGTGTATCTAAACAAGATATTAACTAACTTACAGAGTCTAATACAAATAATTTTTATTATTTTTGAGACAAATTATTTTTTTATAAAAAGGATGATTTTTAGTCACAGCTTTAAGGAGGTGCCACCACACTTCGAATGGTTGCATCATTTTGTGGTTGTGGTTGATATGACGCCAGACTTGGGTATTCTGCTTCATTATTTTCTGTATGACAATGCTCATCAATTTTATTTTCTCTTGGTTGATCTCAACGCATTTGTAAGTTTTTTCTATTGTGCTGTAAGGTTGATAATTACTAAGCGGTAAAAAATGATTGTTTTTCTGTGGGGCCGACGGTTTGGTTTCGTTAGAGAATACCGGTGTAAAGAACGATAAGATACAAAGATTATATGTTGCTCCTAATAGAATTTTCCAAAACCCATTGTTTTGTTAGATATTTTGTGGATTTCGAACGCTCTTATGATTGTTACGATTACATCAGTTAAGAATTTTATGCACAGGAAACAAGCAAAATAAACTCCAATTTTTTCCAGATAAAAAGTGATGATTCCAAAAGTGCCTTTGAACTGGTCTGTAGAAAATGTAGGTGAAAGAAGAGAATCTAGATAAATTTGTCTGTTAATTCCCATTGCTGACGCATAGATATCTTTTTGAGAATAGTCTATGCTTCTTCCTTCTAGAACTTCTCTTGAAATTTTTGTCAAAACAGATTTTGAAGCTTCCGAATGCAAGATATTGTCCCAAAACGATTTAAGCTGATTTGGTGTGTAAATTCCGGCACGTTGCGATTCGTAACCGGTAAATTTTGGAATAGAACTAATAACATTTGAAGAGAATATTTTTGGCGGTTGTAAAGGAACAGGTGCTGGCATCAAATGGTACCATGAATTTTCATTATCAATATCTCATTGGTAGGCATTTTTGTAGCCTCCAACACAATCTACTTCGTTTGCAAAAGGGTAGGTTTGTCGAGTAATTGGGTCGACGAACATTGTCCTACCATCATTATGAATAGGAATCCTATCACAACACTGTTCAAGAACCTGAAGTGGTTAGTTTCGTTTTGGACAGTGGTACAGCCAACCTATGCTACCATCTGTGTCTAAGAACATCGAGCGGTTGCCGGTTAACATGTATCCAGCTAAACGATTGTTTTGGATAGCCTGCATTAGAATCATTTGTTTTTGAGTTCGATCAAGTTCGCATTGTTCTATGACCAAACCTTTCCATGCTTGTTTTATTTGCATGTAAATATGATATATGACAAAATCCATTTTTACCGCAAGGTTAAGATCATAGTCTAACTTGTCTTTGTCTAAGTGTTCCCATGCAACAAAACCATTGTCGGATGTTCGGATCTGTTCATCTGAAGGCTTCCTAATAAACCCATTTACACTTAGGCTATTGTCAGGTTCAACACGAAGTTTATGAAAAAATTGTTGAGTTTTATAAGGTTTGACAGTCTTCATATTAAATCCGCCTTTATAAGAAACATATAAAGAATCTAAATTTGTTCTGTAAATAAATTCTGGTTTTCCACACACCTTTTCTTTTTCATCAATTACTCTAATTTTTATGTCCATTTCAGCAGGAGAATACGTTCCTGGTCCTTCATAGGGCGTCTCCGGTTTTTCATCATTCACTATGAAATACTGTACGTTACCAAGTTCGTTTTCATGTTTTAGCATTTTGGCGTTTTGTGAAAATCTTTTAGTAACTATACAATTTTCCGGTGCCTCCCAATTGTATGCAAAGGGGTCGAGTGATGTCGAATGACAACCTCCTTCTGAGAGGGCACAAGGAAGTTTTAGTCCTTGACTGTTATAGACAGTTCTGTCATTAAGATCAATATCGAGTACAGTTTCTTGCATCAGGGTTTCAAAAGAGAAGTGTTTAATTTGGCCACGATTATCACAAGATGTTGATGAATCACCTTCAAGATCAACTCCCTGGTTTTTATAGGAGACAGTTTTTATTGCATGTTTTATGTCAATTTCCATGTCATCATCGTCAAATTCCGTAACTGTAATTTTTCCAGTTTTATTAGCATTTAGGCATTGTTCGGGTGAAACAATAATATCGTATGTTATTATTGGAGCGTTGTGTACAATTGATGAATGGGAAAACATACCACAATTATAACGAATGAGCATTGCAGTGACTTTGCACATAAGAGCTTTAACAAAGGTCCGATAAGACCGTTGATAAAGTGTTACATGTGTATCAACCATCTGAATGTTTTCGGGTGTAATTTTGCACGGAGAAACTTGTGTTAAAGCATACATTTTATTTTCTTTCATTTTAGAACAGTCATTATGAATGACCCTAAGTTTGTTAGATACGTCATTAATATCCTCAAAGGGAGGTCCAGTAGCGTTGTTAACTATAGAAAGAGTACAAAAGTAGAAAAGACTTATAAGTAAATAAGAAAAATAGAGTTTTTCAAAAAAAGGATATCTGTTCATCCTGTTCTTTTTTAGCGCTTCAAGTCGGGAATTAAGGCTATGAGTTGTAGTAATAGGCACTGCCAGTAAATGTTGACTGGATTTATTGCTACCTAAAACAAAGTTAAGTAAATCCGGCTCGATAGCGTGATGGCGGCTTGGCCGAGCGACTAGAAGTTCGCCTATTATTGTTATTATTTTCTAAAGTTTGTAAATTAGAAGGTCCTTGTTCCGATGTTTTAGGGCGGAGAGGACTTAAATTAGGGTCTAGAGGTATTCTAGAATTGTGCTGTGGGCAAGGAGTTGAACTTCTTGTTCGACTACCGCTAGGTAGGTGTGTTTGGACTGGAGGTGGGTTATCACGACCACCTGAACTTGCTTCGTTGAATCCAGAATCGAAATTGGTAGGTGTTCGGTCAGGGTCGAAGTTCTGCACAGGGGAGTCTCTTCGTATGAAATTATCCACGGGGAAATATTCGGTGTTAGTGGGGCTTTGGAAGGAGAATTTAGTCAAGGGACTATTGAGTTTATTCATCTTACTTGTCATTAGATTATTATAAAATGTGTTACAATTATTTTTATCTATACCATACTCTAGGGTTAACTCTGGTATAGTTTCAGTAGCTGGGTAGTACTCGACTAGGTGATTTCTATGAGCGACCTTCCTGGTGGCCGGGTTGCTATCTAAAGTTAATTCATAGTTAACATTGGCTAGTTTTTTTTTCTACAGTACAAGGTCCTGATCTTCTGATCTTAGTTCATGTAGTTTTTTTTTACTTTCCTAACTCAATTTGATGGTTTTCCATTAGAATTTTTTGTCCAACCTCAAGTGGCTTGCCTAATTTGTGTTTGTTTCTATGTTTATGTGCGCGGTTATTGTTTTGTAAGCTCTTTTTATAAGCATTATTGTATATTTGTTTGAATTGGTTTTCTCGCATAAGCAACGAATTGTTAATAGTCGGTTTTAGAAGTTTGTCAATTTCGGTGTTTTTTGAAGTTTGCAAGGTATGCCTGTGAAGAGGCAGGTCTTTGCAAAACTCGGAAGAGCATGTGAGTTGTGAATTTCGTAGGAGTCCTAACTTAAGTGACAGAGGTATCTGTGGTTTTTGTCCGAACACAATTTCATAAGGTGAGATTCAAGTACTAGCATTTGGAACCGTGTTATGAGAAAAAGCAAATTTTGGTGCCAGTTCGTCCCATTTACCTCGAGCTTGTTCTAGAAAAATTCGGAAATGTGCTCCTAGATGTTTGTTTTGGATCTCGACTTTACCATTAGTCCAAGGCGCATAAGCAGTTCGAGGTGCGGGTGTTATACCTAATTCATGAATGTAACTCGCAAAATCTTGGTTCATGAATGCCGAACCCTTATCATAAACAAGTTTTTGTGGTATTCCAAAAGACAAGATGAATTTTCTAAAGCTTTTATGGTGTCTACTGCGTCTGTGGAACGTACAGGGTATACTTGAATGAAACGCGAAAATGAATCGACAATAACTAAACAATGGTGTTTACCGTTCGATGGAGGATTTAAAGGTCCTTTGTGATCAATATGGACCGTATGAAAGGGGAATGGGACTGTATCAGTCCACTTTTCGAGAGGTACTTCGTGGATGTCTCTCCGTTTTTGTTTATTTTTTTGGCATTCAAGGCAATCAGCAATTAGGTTTTCAGTCCATTTATACATTCCGGGCCAATAAAAAATCGTTTTACATTAGCAAGTGTTTTATCTAAACCTACATGACCTGACAGTTCACAATGAGCTAGCTGAAAAACTTTGAAGAACAATGACAGTGGTACACAAATTTTTAAGTATTCAATATCTGGTTCGTCTGTTTGTTGTTGAATACATAAGATGTTGCCTACAAAACTCAGTTTTTCAAAGTTTTTAATGTATGACATTATGGCTTTAGATTGTCGGAATTCAATTTTCTTTTCATCTTTGTTATTGTTCGTCCTTAATTGGCGAATTTGTTGTATCACTGGGTCTTTTAATTGTTCTTGACAAATTACCGATGTATTTAAATCAACTTCTTTAGAGAAGATTGTCAGTTTATCGATGAGTTCTCTTGCATCTTGTATTTTTGTATTTTCGGGAAATTTTCTTGCTAATTCGGTTTTGTCTATACAAGTGCTATTTTTCACGAGAAAAACTTTATCGTATTCTAGAAGGAATCTGTACTCCGAGTCTGTGGTATTAGTTTGATCAATGTAGAGTTTGTCAAAATCTAATTCCGGTGACTGGTTCTCATTGAACAATTCAAATTCCGAAATTGGGTCAAAATTTTGTTCGGTTATCTCTTCATCAGGGTAGGAATCAATTTCTGTATAATGATCAGACGTTTCGTCTTCCTCCTGTTCTGATACAGGGGTTATTTCATGTTTGCGGTGACGCCTATAGTGGTTAATTGATGAACCATACGAGAAATCTTCCGAAATATTGTTTATTGAGCAAAGTCTGTTTTGATTATTGTCGTACTTTTGCTTTACCATTTTGTCATTTTTGAAAATGAGTTTGTCGATACCCGTTATGCTTTGTTTTAGGCTTGGAAAGAAGTCATCTGCTGGTCCCTTTTCATTATCACGCAAAATGAAGTATTTTCCTTGTTACCATGCTCGTCGTAAAAACTAATGTCTTTTGGTATCTTTTTGTATTTAGGTTGATACTTGTCCAGATCTTTAAGTTTTACATTGCGACTTAGGATGTCGGGAAAAGCTAAGTTTTTTCCTTCAGTCCAAATAATTTTCAAGTTCTGAAATTGAGATATTACTAACTGGTATCTAAAAAACCTGTGAGAGAGTTTTCCTCTTCTACCCCATAGATACATTAAAGGCTTATGGTCGGTGTACAAATATACTGTACAATTAGGTAATGCTCATAAGTTTGTAGTGCAGATATTACACCGCAAAGTTCGCGTGCTGTGGTGCTCATTTTTTGTTCCTCTTTAGTGTAAATTCTAGAGTTAAAAGACACTATTCGTTTCCCTTCTGGAAATTCTTGAACGAGAATTGAGCCTACTCCTATAGAAGAAGCGTCTACATGCACGTGGAAAGGGTATTTAGTATCAGGTATTGCTAAGATAGTATCTTCGCTAATCCTGTTTTCAATGTCGTTAAACAGTTTTTCGTGTTCTGTTGTCCAGACAAATTTAATTTCTGTGCGGGTTAGGTCATAAAATGGTTTGCAGTCAACATGCAAATTTTTGATGTACATGCTGTAGAATCCTAAGCAACCTAGAACTCTCATGACATCACGTTTGTTTTCAGGCGACTTAAGTGCTTTTAAATCTGCTACTCGCTTCTTGACTGGTTGTATCCCATCTTTACCTACTACATGTCCCAAGAACTGTACTTTCCTAAGGAAAAATTCATTCTTTTCAAGTTGAGCTTTCAATCCTGATTTCCTTAAAAGTTCATGGTACTTGTCAATTATTTCAAACATTTCGGTTTCATCTTGCGCTTGCATGACGGTGTCATCAATGTAGGTTATAGCTTGTTTTTTTCTAATTAATGGTGCAAAATGGATAGTCATTATACGACTGAAGAAATTAGGTAGACCGCATAGGCCGTAAAATCCGCGTTCAAATGTGTATTGCTTTGGACCAATTACAAAACTTACCAGCTGTTTGGTTTCCTCAGTTAGAGGGACTTGGTTATAGGCTGAACAAAGATCACTGGTTGTGAAGAAATTACCTTTTAATCTAGTTAATAGACTTCCGATTGGTTCGAATGGCCATGAATATCGACTAAGGTCTGTTATTGAACTCAGATATCGGGCATCTATAACCAGTTTTACTGTGTTCCCTTGGGTAGGATTATGATTGGATTAATAAATTCTGATCCCATTTCTTTATCATTACCCATTTCCCGGATTATACCTGTTTTACCAAAGTTGTTCCAAAAGGTTTTCTAGTTTTTCCTGACAATGTAATGGTACTTTGGATGGTCTTTGTTTTGTCAAAGTTGAATTAGGTAAAAGTTTAACATGAAACTTTTGTTTTATTTTTCCAACATCGTATTTGTGTTGAGAGTAAACGTCTTTATTCTTAGTTAAAGTCCTCAGTAACTTGTCTAAGTTTTCGTCATTGATATCAGCTTGACTGAAATCAAATTTTTTGAGAAACGCTTGATCGGTTTTGTCAAATCTGTTAAGTTTTTCTTTGGGAAGTTCAACGGGTCTGATGTTCTCATCAGTTGTTTCTAATTGTGGCTTAAGATCTTTGAGGTCGTCGCTAAAGTCTGTTTCTAATTCGTAGTTGATGGTAAAATCTTGTTGCCTTTTTCGCTTTTCTGTTTTCTTTTGTTTTTCAGGAGTTTTGTTTGCAAAGAAATTTTGAATTTTTAAAATTTTTGGACCTTGTTTTTCACTAACATGGAATATTTGATCCCAATTAGTGTCACTATTCATTAGGTGGTTTATGAATGCAACGTTGTCAACTACAGAAAATTCTGGGTCTTGTCTAATTTCAATGTCTTCTAAAGTGTGCCCAATAGGACCCTTTTGGATGATAACCTTGTTGTTTTGAGGATAGTTTAGCATTATTGGTAATTCCTTTTCTTTTCTAAAACACTGAACGTTGTAAGTATAAATTCCTTGAGCTTGCAGTTCACATCCAATTACGAAGGAGGTTCCCTTTCTGAAGAATTCATTCGGAGGTCTAATTGATATTACTCGAGTTGATTTTGGTGCTAATGGTAGTTGCTGGTCAAGAGTTACAATTTTGTAAGAGCTAATGTATGGATAGCTTTTCGTTTGGTATCTAGATAATGTGACGGCTACTTCAGGGTAAGTTTTTAAATCAATTTTTGGAGTGGTTAGGTCAATAGATTTTACTGTAGATTCAAGGAAATCCATTCCCAACAAATTCAGCTTGCAACCATCTTTGGCTGAAACCCATGTGGTAACTTCCACTTGATACTTTCCTTCAATGTCGAAAGGAGTTTTGAAGGTAATTTGACCTAGAAGTTTTAGTTTCTCACCATTAACCGCTAAAGTATGATTTTTTGAAGCTTTCATCTCAATGTGTTGTAATTTACATAGTTCAAGATAAGTGTGGTAATTAATTATAGAGCTTGATGCTCCTGTGTCCAATAAAAACTGTGTTTCTAAGCCGTTATTTTTATTTTTGTCTCCGACGGATTGGTATAAATTAATGTAAATATGTGAGTAACTTGTTTTGTTATCAGTAGTGTTTATGAACGGAGACCTGTCTAGTTTAAATACTCGTCGTTGTGATTTTCATTATTGTAATAGTCTCTAGAAGTTTCACTGGTAAAGTGAACTCGAGGGCTTCGCCCTTCACTGTTATCTCTTGAATGAGTGTTATGGTTTTGTCTAGTAGGTGTCCTATCTCGGTCTTGGTCTCTACTCCTATCACGATATCCATTATCTGATCTTGGAGGACCGTTGCTTTGTCTATCCCTACTATTTTGCCTATTGTTATCTCTGTAAGAGTTGTTTCGATGGTTATTTTGTCGTTCCTGTGATCGGTTATTGTAATAAGATGATCGGTAATTGTTTGAAGAGTTTGATGGGTACGGTGATCGATGTCGGTAGTCTGATCTAGAGTTGTTTTGATAATTGGATTGATTTTGGTTATAACTATTTCTCTGTCTGTCCTTAGAATTTCGATTGTCATAATTGTTTGATTTGTAATTTTGTTGACCTGGTGAATGGCTCTTACTACGTTTATAAATATCTGTGAACTTTTCTAGTTGTTGAGGTGGATTTCGGTTTTCGTTTTCAAAGTCCTTGTACTTAAAGCAGAAAGCTATTGTGTGACCTGAACGTTTGCAAAACTTGCAGAATCTAGTCTGGCTTTGTTTGAATCTGGGATTGTCGTTGTTGTATGTGGCGTTTATTTTATGATCTTTCATTAGATTTGCAATTGCTGTGAGTTGGTTTTTTAACCCTTCTATTTCTATTTTATTGTCGATACTACTTGAGGCAGTACCCGTGAATTCACTGCTAACAGAAAAACTTAAGTCTTTAGTTGCTACATGATCCTGTAATTGCTGCCAAGTTGTAGCTGGGTTTTCTATTAACCGCTGATGTGCCTTTTGCTTGAGTGCAGGTGGCGTTAATCCTCTTACAAAGTACTCCATACACTTAGCGTTACGCTGGTCGTTGTTAAAATCTGGATCTGGCCATCCTTTTTCAACTGCTTTTGTTATTCGGTGTGTATAGCTTTTTATCAATTCATCTGGTTGCCTTTTAATATTCTCGACTTCAATTCTTTTCCTTGTCTTTTGCATCAGTAAAACGGGCAATGAACTGATTTCTAACTTCGTTCCATGCTAAACCTGGTGCTAAGGTTTCAAACCATTGGGCTGCGGGCCCACGCAAAACCGAACCAAACAACGCTTTTTGTCTAGTGTCGTATGCTGCTTGCAAGCCAGCATCCGCAGGATCTCTTGTTCCTAGTGAGAATTGGATTTTTCTTTGTATTCAACTAAAGAATTCCTGGGCATCTTCCGATGGATCTAAACCTGTAAATTTCTCTAACGCTATGTCGGGGTACGCAACAACGTTCGCTGCCATGTTTTGTTTTAGTGTGCGAAAAGAATATTTTATACGAAAGTGTTATTAGTTTGGTTAATTAGTGTAGAAAATATTTTTGTTATAATAAAACGCTAATACTAAAGTAGAAAGTTGAACTGTTTGTTTTGTAATATGAATTTTATTTGTTTAGGACCGTTTAATGATTGTATTTTAAATTCAAAGTTTTTGCCGTTATCAGTGCTAAAAATTTCAATCCAAGGGTAAATATCGGTTTGCTCAACGGTAAAATTTAATAACCAAGGATAAGTGCTTTCAGAGTGTTTAAATTCAACAGAGTATTGGTGAAATCTGTTTATTTTTGAAAATCTAATTTGTGTGACAAATTCTGTTTTTATAAGTAATTTAACTCTATCTGGTAAACTCGGATCGTCAGGAGAAACGTTGATGTATTTGGATTTAATGATTTTTAAGATTTGTAAACCAAACGGGGAAATTTTATTTTGGTGGCTCATCCGCACACAAGATGATAACGTTTATGCTAATTCTATCACACTGTTCTGATTTCTTAGAGCACACAAAAGTTCCTTAAAGTTTGGGTTGGTCCACTTGTAAGTTATGTAGATTTCAGTTTCTGTTTCGCTCTGTTTCGAGTGATGGTAAATGCATAAAAAGTTTCTGTTCTGGTCAGTTAAATAATATGAAACTTTGCCTATTTTGTTATGTACTTTAATACTTATAGTTAGATCTTGAACGTTTACTTTAATATATGACATATAAATAACATAGAACAATTGTTTTTGTTGTTTTATTAATGTATTTTTGTATGAAATTACACAGAAGACAGTATAAAAACGTTTAGTACGGGATCTTTAGTACATCAGTAGTAGTATTTTTGTAGCTATTATTGTGTTTAAATATTGTTTCTAAAGTGCTTGAGTCTGTTAATGACCGTATTTTAACATGAGACAACAACTTTTCAATGATAAATTTGTGTACAAATTGGGTTAAAAAAGGCTAGTTTACGCTCTTTTAATTAATTATTGGCTAAGTTTTCTGCGGGAATCTCGATCACACTGTTTTTAGTTTTTAACAAAGATAGTAAACTCTGAAAATTAGGGTTCTCAGATGCATAAGTTATACAAAAATCAGCGGGAGAATTATGTTCAAACACGTAGAAAATAGCTATGAAAGTAATTCCGTCAGTAATAAAACGTATTATTTTACCCCTTCTAGTGTTTTCTATTGCTGTTAGATTTAGATGTTCTACAATAACTATTCCAATTTGGTCCATGCACTGTTTAAAACCTCTATTGGTGAAATTGTACTTGTGAAACCGGTTAAAATGGGGGAATTCTCATCAATTTATGTTATTTTCAGGCTAAAAATCTATGTTGGGGGGATAAAATTTAGTTTAAAACCCGTTATTCTTTGTTAAATTTGAGCCTTATTGAGATTTATGTGGTCAAAACTCGGTTAATATTTACTAATTTTGTTTAAAAATGACGTTAATATGGCTATTTTCTTGAGTAATATTGGTTAAAATTGGATAAGATTGATGTTTTTAAGGCTTAAATGTGATTAGTATCCGTTAAATTATGATAAAAGTGACGTTTAATTTTGTTAAAGTCTGGTTAATATTTGAGAATTTAGGTCAAAATGATGTTTATTTGGTTAAAATTTGATTCATATTACCCCACCCGGGTCAAGGAATTGATAAAACAGAGTGAATATTCAACTAAGGAAGGCTTAAATTTAACCAAAAATGGGTTAGTTAATGTGAAAATGCAACAACGTTGGCTTAAATGTGTAGAAAATTAGATATAAATTACACTAAACACGTATTGGGGGGATGAATTCTGGTTAAATTTACGTTAAATTGTTTGAAAATGCTATATTTTGGTCAAAAATTCAGTAAAAATTAGACATATGTTACTCTAAATATGATTTAACAGGTTATGGGGGGATGAATTTTGTATGACTTTCAATTATTTAGAGTGAAAATACTAAAATTCAACCATAAATTTGGTGAAAGTTGGGTTAAAATCAAATTAAATATGTTTTGGGGGGATAAAATCTGGTTGAATTTTGGTTATTTAAGGTGTAAATACTAAAATTTAACCATAAATTTGATGAAAATTGGGTAAAAATTAGGCTAAATAGGTTTTGGGGGGATGATTTTTGGTTAAATTTTGACTATAAAATGTAAAAGTACTTCAATTGTTTTATAAATAAACTAAAAATTGGACATAGATTACCCCCACCCGGGTCAGAACAATTTTACAAGAGCAAATAATCAGTTGCCTGTTACTATTTTAATGTAAATTTACTGTATTTCGGTCGTAAATTTGATATAAATTACTCTATTTGTTTGGCTATTAGTGTGCTTTCACTTCTGTGCTAGTGGTTATTTTACTATTTTAATCCGATCGGATAGAAAAACAAAAATTCAGGCGTGATTCTTTCCTCTGGGCGCGCCAGTTATCAAATTTGGCTGGGCTGCTACAGATCACACAATACGGGATCTCTTTATGTATGCCAGTCAAACTTGACAAAAGATATAACAAATCGAAGGCAAAGATATATGCCTAAGACCTGTCTGTGCTATAAGTCTCAATTTAAAGTAGTTGGGGGGCTAAAAAGTTCAATTAATTAAATAGATAGTTTAAATGAACAAGCTTACACTGAGTAGTATTAAACCGGGTTGAGCTGTTACTTGATTGTGTTGTTGTTAAGTGAGTGCGTCGTTGAAACTTCTTCCAGTCGATTTCTCACAAGTATGTTCTGTTGGAAAATTTGCTAAGTTGGAAATCTTTAATAAAATTTCTCTGTTTAAATTTAGGAAATTATTTTGCAAGAAAAATGAAGCAGTTGTCTGCTGCTCGTCGTTGGCTCTGTTATTTGTCTCTCTAATTTTATTCCGTCCCACTTCGCTGAGAGAAACAATTAATTCCTCTCAGCTCCGTTTGGGCCGATAGGGAGCGAATCACAAACTCACGTTCATAGTGAGGTGCTTCTTAATTTTCCTATTGGCCGAGAAGGCAAGAGAATTAACTCTTTTTTACGGAAAAAATTATTGAAACTCCAAAAAATAATAAAAATCTAAAAAGCTGAGAGCATCAATTATTGATTTCGTAGGCGCCTGTTTTCTGCTTTTCCCCTCTTCTAAAACCGCAACAATTATGGTTTTCTTGGGGGCTTTTTATGAGACTCTATTGTCTTTTCCCCTGAAGCAATCTGCTTCATCTTTATTGAACTTGGGGGGAAAGATCTGCATTGCAACTGTCAAAAGCAGAAGTAATTTAAATCAAAAGAAACTGTGGTTTTACAGGCTGCCTACGTTCAACAACGTACATTTTCTGTCCTGGATATAAGCGAGGAGATCCAGGCCTAAAGTTGTCTTATTTAAATAAGTCGAACTGAGTTGTTTAAATACTTGTGTACTGGTAGTCTTAACAAGCGTTAGTTTGTTTAGCGCGCGGCGAAAGAATGGTTAATTAGCGCCTAAATACGTTCGCTCTAATGCGGGATTAATTATCCGTTCATTTGTAACGGCTCTCGTAATACTACATCATGTGGGGATTTCTAAATAATAATAAAAAGCTGTTTTGAAAGGATACGGCAAGATTAATTAATTTTCAGCTAAAAGCGTTATTTGTTGTGCTCCCCAGCTTACTTTAATTTTCATTTTGTTTCAGGATTCAATTTACAAAAAGCAAAACCTTCTTTGAGAAAACCTGTCGATATGAACCTGTTCTAATTGCAGCTCCAAATCATAAATAAAAATCAACATCAAAACTATTAACATCAGAGTATTTGACATTAACAGTGCCTAAAAAAATAAATTTAAGTTTCATTTAAGTTGAATATAACCATATTAATGATAAAACAACAAAACAACAAAAATGATTAAACCCAAAATGCTTCTCTTTGTTTCGAAACAATCTGCTTTCCATTTAATAAAATATTTGATATTGTCTGAACAAAAAATCATCTGTATACATTTTTCCAACTAGGAAAAAACGGAGAAAGTATGATATCTGCTTGACCTGAACTTATTTCTTCAGAATAAAAAATTCTTTTAAAACTTAATGGGAGAAGTTTTGTTGGTTCACAGAATGTTTAATTAATTTGCTAGAGTTAGCTAACGTTACTGTTTTATGTGTTTATATAAACGCTCACAGTTAAGGTTGTCGCCCTAATAAAAACTATAAAAAGGAATTTTTATTTTAAATTACAAAATTAAAAAAAATCCGTTAAATATTCTCCTTTCTCTCACTGTAATTTTCTAACTTTTTTCGAATTTTGAGAATATGGAGTTTAAATCATTTGCTAGAACGGCATTCTGAAATAATTTGATTTTGCATATGATGCAGGTTTCTATTCACAAACTTGTACTGAAGAAAGGAACAGCACTAGAAATTCAGACAATAGATCTTCGCTCCATTCTACTTCTTAATTGATTCAAATTTCTTTTTAAGAATAATAACACTGAAATATAAGGATTTGAATTAGTCAAATAATCACTTTTAATCGAAAACTGCTCTTTCTTAAGCATCTTTCTGTTTCCCATAAAAGCTCTATTTTTTATGTGCATGTTTGTCTACTTTTTTTAAATAGGAAAGTCTATTTCAGTTGTTCGGACAGAAAACAACTTATATACAAAAGTCTTTGCTGTTTTTGGTCGGACAACATGACGACTGAATGTTTTTAGTAGCAAGCTCGTGTAACGCGTCGAGGTTTATATACTTGCTTATAGTTTGTATTTTATGGACGCCATGAAAGATTGAAAAAAATACGTTTAAAATATTTACAACTTCAAAACTAATAGTAGCTTAAACCTGTTGTTTTCGAGTAATGAAGCACAAATTTGTCTTCGCTACATTTAGCATAGTTTTTTCACCACGGATAAAAACGATGTAAAACGAGTATGTGGCGAAATGTTATCACTGATGTCCACGAAATACGCAAAGAAACCCAAAATAGTCAAATTTTGCTTTTCTTAGTTTATCAAATGTACCATTGTTTGCAAAGCTTTAAAATTTCTGCAAATTAATTTGGAAAACAAAAACAATTGTGGGAATTTTTCTGTTTGTGCCCTCCAATACGTCATGGACCTCTTGTTACAAAGCACGCCCAATACATAGTCATTGTTATCATTTTATTGTTATAATTATTAATATTTGAATAATTTACTTTGGGCTTGTTTTGTAACCAGAGTTCCATGACGTACTGGTGGGCACAAACAGGAAAAATTGTTTAAAGCTTTGCAAACAATGGCAAATTTGAAGAATTATGAACAGCTAAATTTGATAAATTTGAGTCGGTTTGCGTGTTTCGTGGACATATGTGACATCTCGCCACATATACTCGTTTTACATTGTTTTTATTCAGATGAAAGCACTATGTTAACTGTGGCGTTGACAAATGTGACAGAAACGGTACGAATTCAAGTCATTCAGACCCAATTCAGAGATTCAATTATTTTTATGGCTATGATATGGGTAGATGAAAACCTGCTAATTGACTTCTTAGTACTGGAGGCGACATTAGTACTTAACCGTCAGTTTACTATATTCTTTGTAACTGCTACCTTGAAAAAAAAGTCACTGGTGGAAAAATGTGACGTTGGGCTGGAAATTAGTGTCAAAGGTGGGTGACAATGTCAACGCTTGCTCAGAAACAGGCATCTTTGACAAACTATGGATATCTCCCAAGCTTCAAGCAAATTCAAACTGTTTTGCTTAGTGTCCCAAATTTCTACACACGATTACAACCCTAATGATAAAACATGGTTGCGATCAACGTTGAATTTTTCAAGCTAACGCGACCAAATGTAGATTTTGCAACCTTGTGTTACGCAGAGATGACTGACGGCTGTTCATGCCTTGCTTGTATGCCAGGTAATATGTAGTCTGTTTATAACAAAATTTAACGTCCTTATCCTTCTGGTAAACCTCAAGAACTTGTTGCTGAACAATGAATTTTTTTGGTTTTTGGTATCCTCCATAAGTTCTTAAATCGAATATTGTAAGATAAAAACTATATAACTACTTTTTGTTGTTACTTTCTCGGGCACAAATACACTGCTTCCAAAAGGCATCAACCGATTAGCCGTAAAAGCCTTTTGATGTCCTTTCAAGCGTGTACGTAAATCAGTTCTATCAACTATTTGTTTTATATACTTGAGAATTTTTTTGACCTGGTAGTTTACTTGTGAGATCTTTACTTTCGGATTATTTTTGAAAATTGCGATTTGAAAACAATTTATTTCGGGAATAAACCTTCAAAACATAAGATCATTGTCTGTTTTTGTGCTGAAGCAATTTTTCGGCAATTTTACCATCGCTAAAAATGTAAGAGGAAATTGAAACTTTCATTTACACTACTGTGTTAATTTTGCTAGAAAAATTCGCACTTTACGTCATAAATTACAAACGTCTGGTAAATCTCTTAAATGATGAACAAAGGTTGATAGTTAGTCAGCTTACTCCTTAGGGACCAAGCCTGATTTTTTTTTGGGGGGGGGGGTGGGGTTCTGTTAAAGGTAAAGCAGTGAGCACGCACGCAGACCAAGTAATCTACATGAGTTCTGAAAAGCTGGATTATTTTTGAGCTAAGCCAATAACCAGTTGATTATTGGCTTTCAGCAATACTGGTTTTACGATTTTTGTCTTCTTTCATCCAAGCAAAGTTTTATCATTATTCTGTTGAATTATTCACTGTCCAATTTTTAAGTTTAAAAAACGTGTATGGAATTGTTCAATTATACATATAGATTTTTATACACATGATTAATATACTAAAAGCTATATCGGTGTTTCTATAACAACTTTTTAACTTAATGCGTGCGTCAGCACAGAACTCACACATAGCTATTTAGTCACAGAAATTAAGACTGATTACGTTAGAGATTGATAGAGAGAAATCGCCATTAATTAACTGCATTTTTGGTATGGACTTCAAAGAGATGTGAATTATTTATTGCAAATTAGGTCATTGTTGGTTATTCATCAGTTCCAAAAAATTTGGCACTGGTTAAAAAGGTTTTAAAAGATGAGAGATTGTCAGAACACTGTTCCAGATGCTACTTCGCTGTACATCTTTGAAATTTCAGAAGCAAAAGCCTTTCGCATTTGGGGTCGTTTGGACTTGAGCGTCGGGGTCAAAAGGTCATTTTCAATTGAAAACTGTTGATTCCACACGAAAATGTTCTTCACCTGAAACCAGAGATTAAATTCTAAAACATTCCAGAGCAGTAAATTGTTCCTTTCTCTTCCAAAGAAACATTACACGGTTCTTGATACTTTGGTTTTGGATTTTTTTCCTTCCCTGGCCAACTGCTTTTTCGAAATCTCGCCTATTGCATTGTGCATTATGCAATTGAGTAATTCGACATATTGGGTAATTTTATATTGGGTATATGTGACGTACCCACTTAACTAAAAGGGGTCCTAAACGACACTATTACGTGTGAACAAACTAATGCTTTTTTCTACTGATAATAGTGTGTTTATCCTAATAAGAGAGGTGAGGATAGACTTTAAAATGTATGGTACCATTAGAAAAGTGAGGTGGCGTGGTGTGGGGTGGTGGGGGGGGGGGAGGGCTAACCTGTTCCAACTTGTTGAGCTTATGTGTGTTGGCAAGAGTGGTCATCTCATCAAAGATGTACTTCTTCACTTGTTTGTTCATGCACAGAGTGCTCCATGACTTCTCCTCAATTCCCAGCTGCTGTTTGGCCACATCTCTCAAAACAGCCTCGTCAGGAACCACTATCGCCACACAACACGTCTAAACAAAAGACCTGTCAGGTTGAGAGGAAAACCAAATATGCATAGTGTTTCAGACAGACTTAACATAGCTGACGATAGACGTTCTATTTGTTCAAAGTAAAGGTGACGAGAGATGACGATTTGAGGAAGGGATTATAAGAGATACCTAATTTTGAGATCTTAAGAACGGTCTGTAATGGTGAGCATACAAAATGCAAGAATAAGATGCTGGTTCGACACCAGTACTGGTCCATTTTCTGTATTTACGCCTGCTTAGACTAAGCAAACACTCAATGTTTTGCAGACAAAAAAGCTCTTCTTGAATAGTATCATTTTTCAGAAAACCGAATTCGGTAAATTAAACTACGCTATTGTATTCAACAGAAATGGAGCATGTAGCAAAAACAAGAGGGCACTGTAATAATGCATTCTCACAGGGTAGCCACCCGCCAGATGTCAAACACAAGATAAAACTTGATCTAACCTTTGCCAAACCAAATGAGCCATCTAATAAATGTATATAAAAACTTCAAAAGCATGAAAAACAATTTTGAAGACGTTAAAACCTTAAAATGGTAAAGAATTTTTTCCGATCTTGTGCAAAAAATCAAATTGTGCGCGTAAAATCAGTCTCCACAAATCTTTTTTGAGGTCCAGGAACCAACAGCGAAAAAAAATGAACATCAAAATACTGCCGATAAAATGTCGCCGATAAAATTTTGCCGCACGCGAGTTTCTCGCATAAACATTAAGTTTTATGTTTAGTAACTGAACTTAAAACATCGAACCAGTAAAGCTACAATTAGCGACATTTTAATCGTTCCTGATATCATTATAGGACTAGACTCAATATAGTTACTGGGCATTTTAAGTTACTTAGATGCATCTAATCCTATAAATGAGCAGATAAAAATTAAGGCTTCATTTTCTCCGGCAACCAGGAAAAGTGAACAGGACTTCAAGAATAGTTAGTTAATCAAACAAAGCAACGTATCTCTTATGAAGTGAAAAACAAGTCAGCCTAATTTGCCTTAAATTTAGCTACGCCTCCAAATTTGAGCCTCCGCAACTACTTCCAAGTCAATGAGGATTCTAAAATAATTCAATAAGCCCTATAACACAATAAGCCATTTACAATTTTTCTAAAAAATTTTCCTGTCATATTGCTACGGAGAATGATACTTGAACAGTATGTAATCACGCCACCCTCCCGTTGAAATACTTCTCTAAAGATGAGAATCGTTCAGCGATTGCTGTATGCTTGCTCATGCGTTGGGCGTTATGAGGACGGACCATCACCGTCAAGTTCGCGTTTAGTCTTCAACGTGGTTCAATGCAAACATCGACCAAGACAACGAACTGGCAAGCCTAGTAATGGTATGAAATTGAATTGGGAGCAAGAAAATCGATTTTACCAAGAACTGCTGAGGATTAACGCCCTCACGGAATCCTGAAAACACACGTGCACGATGTCCTGAGGTCCAATTTAGGAGAACTATGAGCTGCTGACTACACCTAGCTCCCAACAATTTCTTTCCAGCCCTTGTGCAGTTGATGTCGGCTCTAAGGCGAGCAGCTGATCATGGTCTCAGAGAAAATTACTCCAGTGCCATCAAGGCGACAAACAAATGGTACGTTCAGATTGCGGACGCTCATGCAGCTGAGAACCGGTCCAGCAAAAAGTAATACCTACCTCACCCCCAACCAGTTAAGAGCCCGAACAAGCCGGGAAGTGTTCCTAGGGTGCTCAATGCAGCACTTAAGTTTCGGTGCACCTCACTGAATAAATCATAGCCTACAGGTCCTCATCTGCGCATAAACCTCACTCATCCATGTAATCATCCGCTTCCGCCAACATTAATCTGCCGTATCAGCAGACATTCAGGGAAATTTGGGGTTTTACCAGCGGATTAACCATAACTCTATTTCTTCGGGCATGAGAACATCAAAACAAGTTGCTGTGTACCACTACACGCGTCATATATTCGGGACAAGTCCTCACCCACCTGCGCTAAATACGCATTGCAGCGTCGTACAACTACACGCGCCATATATTCGAGACAAGGCCTCACCCATCTGCGCTAATTACGCATTGCAACGTAAGGCGAGAACCATCAGTAGTACCCAGAAGCTGCAAAATCCCTCCTTGATCTTTAACATGACTCGATAGAAACTCTAGACTCGGGAGCTATAAATAGATAGAAAGAATTGGTACATCTTCTCCACCTCTGTGGTTTAAAGCTCACTGAGTTTGTACGCAATATACCGGATGTGGCTAAACAAATTTTGTAATTTTACAGCAAACTATCTGTGCCCATCGATCCAGTTTTTGTGGACCACCAGCAGAACCGTTTTATAGTGGATAACTCAACCCATAAGCATCCAGTATTGCAATCTGGGCCTGTAAAAATTTCAATGATACCAGCGTTAACCAATGGCACCATGTCGCAACAAGTACAAAGTGGTCGATTCCTGAACTCGTGCAAAGTTTGCAGTTAGGTTGAGTCAGTGGTCGACAATTCTAAAAGTTTCCTTTCCGGCCACACAAAGGCGTTACAAAGACGCGTTAATAACATCGAAAGGGGCGTCAAACGTCCGGAACGCAATGACAACATCATCTCTTTGGCTGTCTGTGCCATCCGTGTTGATAATTAAAGCTCTCAGCAGTACTTACAAATACCATACGCTTTCTAATATTACCGAAGCAAGCATACTACCTTGAAGAAGCCGAGCTTGATCAGCAACACCCTCGACTAAATGAGACTATTCTACATCACTGTTCACTGCACCACCGAAAAGAGGTGGATTTCTCTCCACCTGCCTAACCCGCGCAGTCCATGCTAAGATAGTTTTGTCCGAGGAATCTTGTTCTGGTGGGAGTTCAGCGGTTTTGTGTTACGAAGAGGTACGCCTGTCACGATTTAGTCACACGAAATCACTACTTTTACTGGACATAACTCCTATGAATATCGTAAACTGGAACACCAATGCCATTGATTCTGAACAAGCACGCAAGACATGAATCTACCAAGCCCCAAATTTCGAAGTTGTGTCTGGGAGGCTGGCGTGTAGTTGCAAGCGTTTGTACAGAATCCCTGGCACTCGTCACCGCACTGATGAGGTATTGTATTCTACATTAGGTTTTGGAGCATGCAATGAATTCGGGCCTGTTTCTCTGTTTTACAGCAATTCGAACTCAATTAAACCAAATCACTTTTTGCAAAAAATCATTTTATGGGAGTTCAGTAAAAACGTTACGCCCTTGCCAAGTTGTACGCAAACGGAAATTCGTCACTTCGAACCGTAACCGTAGATCCAAGTGGCATTCGGATCAAATTCGATAAGGTCCGACAGCGTCGTTCGATCTGCTGTTCTCCGTACGGCGACAGGATCTCTGTTGTTTTGTAGCTGTCGCAGAGCTGCAATTTGCAGGTAGTTTTGGCGGGATAAAGTCATGCTCAGTCTCTTTTATCGGAGAGTTACGGTTTTACACGTGTTATTTGGACAAAGTCAAGTTCCCACTTTTTTGGCGGGAAGAGTTTCAACTTTTCTAATATTGGCTTCTGCCATCTTGAATTGATGTATCATCAACACAAATTATGAAATGCGGTTATTATTAAATTGAAATTATTGAAGCGGTTTTAGGCTGTTAAATTTGTGGTTTTCCGAGCGCGGTTTTCGTTACTTTGAACCCAAATCAAATAGATGGCCTCTGGCAATTTTTTTAATTCTGGGCCTTCTCTTTCCGTCTAATTGCTGATTTTGTTAAGTTTATTGTGCTTCCCGTTGCCATCAAACATTGTTTATACGTTAATCTATAATACACTTGGTTTTAAGGGAAGAAGTGGAATTAAAACTTTGGTAGTCTGCTTTGATTGAGTTCTTTTTAAAACAATTGGTGCAGATTAAGAACAAATTCAGTAAACCCTATCACACAATGTTCTTCATTTGAAAGTTTATTAAAGCTTTTTTTCAGTAAAAAATGTAAAAAGGGTCCTCATAAATGTGACATTTTAAGGACATTTTGCTATTTTACATCGTAGTATGCCGGGCATTTCGTAACTTTCTAATGCCAATTGTATTGATTACAAAATTTATTTTCTAATCTTTGAGCAACTTTGAACACCCTTTAACATTAAGCGTTTTTGAAAGGTGAAAAGGTGGGAAAAGTTAACTTTAAAACCTGTTTTTCCTCGAGAACCATAAAATTTGAAAATCTCTCTTCAAGGATCGATCCAGTATTTTTCAATGGTTCCCCTATCTCCGGATACCGATCGGCCAAAATTGACTTAAAACTTCAAGCTAGCATAAAAATTCTCAAACCAAAATAAATTTATTGAGTTGGAACAATTAGTTGGAAACGACTAGCCGCACTAACAGTGATTTTCACATACACCCGTCAGTGCATGAGCCAGTGATTATGAAAAGTCAGAATGAACTCAAATTACACAATGATTTTAAAATTTAAGCAGTTATGTACATCAATAATGCACGCACATATTTCACCGGGTGAACATAAAACAAGTTGACGAATTTTTTTGCTTTTAAATACTTCATCAACGGTGAAATATATATGGTTAAATCTGTTCGCATGGTCAGAATCGTCAATCAAGTGCATCTTAAAAACACATTTGGAGTCCACCGCCGTTCACTGCTTAAACTTTGAACTTGCAAAAATTCTGCAGATGTTAACCAAAGTTGAAACCAAGTCATTCTAAATTTGAATTAACCGACAGGTCATGCTTTAATTTAAAGATTTCTTTGTTTCGTCCACTTGTCGATTTTTTAATATTTAGAAAACGCATGATTAATATGAAAGCTAAAATGGACAGTGAGACATGGAATAAAATAAAAGTTGCTCAAAACAGAACAATCGAAAAGTTACTATTGAGCCAAAAAAACGATCATTCACTTTTAGCTTTTTAAAATTTAAACCACTTATTATAAAGAACGTGGACTACAGCTGCGTTCATTTAAAACAATCTTTGTTCACTTTAATGAAACTAAAGAAAGAACGCCTTCAGTAATATCAATTGACTACAATTGAATTACTTTCGATGCAATATACCGCATGTAAGAAGCAAAAATTTAATTTTCTTTAGATGTTCTGATAGTTTTTCAATTATGGCAAGATATGGCAACCACGCGATGAACTAATTTTTTTTTAGCTTCAATGACTTTCATTTCGCTTGAATAACTGCCGAAAACTTCTAGAAGTACCAAAAATGAATATTGTCATCTGCTATCTGGCTATAATAAAAACAATGCTGATAAAAAGGACGTTTTTCTCAAAGGAAAAAGTTAACCTCAAAACAGCATTCATTTTACTTTGAATTAAACCTCAGCTTGATCGATGTGCAGTTCCTTTTTAGTCAATCAAGCTGATTATAGTCTCTGGTGGTAGTTAAATTTGTAATGAAATACTATCATTTCTTGTACCGTACACAACTTGCTTATTTCGTTTGCTTAACATATAGCCAACTTGATTTTTTTGTTTTTCTAAAATCTTAGTCAACGCTTACAATGATCATGAAACCCATGATCACAAAAATTGAAGTAATCGAAAACAACAAACACTCGAAATGATAGCCAGTATTACACCGGAGCAAACTGGAGAATTTGAAACTGGTGAACTGAAAAGAATATCGTAGTGCAATTTATTTTCCAATAAAGTTTACCCACTCCCCATCTTAGTTGGAGAGCTATATTCAGCCATTTTAAACATTCTGAAATTAGATATGCGGGAATAATATTCAAAATAAGCGGTCCAATTAAACTTGCAAACTTCCAGAATAGAATATCCAAAAAAAAATGCTTGCAACTATTTTCAAATTTCCTGTAATAAAGCGCATAAGTGTTCAAAATATCTGCTTTCAAAAATTTGGTTCATTCATAGATAACAGCTAGAATTAAAATCCCTCGCCCCTTATAATTTCTAAGCAAGGTATATTTAAAATGAAAAAACTATTTTTGAATGTAAAGCCTCAATTGATCCCCACAAAAGAAAACGGAAAAGATTGTTCAAAAAATGCCAATATCCTTTTCAAAATTTAACTCCCAAATTATCAAAAAAGTCACGGTCTTAATCCAGGAAAAATGATGCAGAATTTGTAACATAATTCAGAGTTACATAAAATTTCAAATGAGTGAAGATGTTCAAATCCATGTCTCGAACAAATTCTATTCAGCAGTCACAATTTTTCAAATTTACATGCCTTATCTTGTAAAAAGCGCACTGAATGAGAAATGCAATATTTTGTTGACAATTGATCCAAACTGAGGCTTTCAGAACTTTATTACTACAATAGCCAAACATGGAGGTGTGATCAAACAAAACTTTTAGATGTATTCTAGATTCATTATTAACGATTATGGTAATTAAAAGGGGAACATTCTGAAAAATAAATTCAGCCTGTCACTCCACGGGAACATAGAAAACTGAATATCTCCAACGATAAATAAAATCAAAACGATAACTTACACTTTTCCTTGTTTAAAAGACTTCGAACCGTTAAAATTGGTTTTTATAAAAAATACAGTCTCGCATGACGTTCCTAATCCCAAATTCATAGCGGACAAGAACAATAAAACCTGTAGGAAAGAAGGAACGTAGACAATCTGATAGGAAAAAATGTTCCTATAATGAGTTATTTTCTTTAAAACAATCTTATTATTCAAATATAGCTGGGAGATTGCCAGACAATTGACGCGATAACTTTGTAGATCTGCAGTTCAAAAGGTTTAACAGACCAAGAAAGAAATTTCTCGACTTCTTATAAGTTGATGAGATGTTACATTTGATAATCTCCAAATTGGGGCTGCTTGTATTAGTTGCTCTTAAAAACTTCAACGGGAGTGCCACAAACTCAGTTGACCTCATCTTTATTTTAAAAGAAAAGTCCTTGTCAGTGAGAACAACCTTTCGAAGAGTGAGTACGTCACGTGTGACCAAAAAACTAAACCAAACCACTCGGACAAAAAGAAAGGAAAACGACGTTACTCACGCAATTCAGTCAAAACTGCAGGAATGAACAAACGAAAAACGTAATTGAAGTGATCGTGACATCTGGTCGTGAGCACGATGACCACGAAAAAACACCCAGAAGAATTCTGGAAGCGACACGAAGCGTCACACCCTACAAGAGATTATTCGCTTCGGGGTAAGCAGCTCAAAAAACTTAACTTCCAAGGAAACAGGAATGAAATATTTCGCAGATCTTTAATTACAAAACCTGGCCCCAAAAAATGAAATCTATCAGTCTTTCCAGTCAAACTTATGAGCCAAAAATATATTAGACCAAACAATTAAAAACTCACGGAAAGGGGTTATACTATAAATCCTAACTCAAAGGCAGAGCAAATAAACGGAGCAATTGTATCAACAACTCAGAACACATATGAAAAAGTGAGGAATTAAATTTTCAACAAATTCGAAGAGCAGCTTTATGTTAAATGATGTCTGCAGCAAACATACTGAAATTTAAGGAAAAATGTTACATCAAGGCCGGGCGCAAAAAACGCTCATCTATGGCAACAACTCAGCATACACATATGCGAAAGATGCAAAAGTGGAGGATGCGAAAGCATTGTAAGAAAATAGTAAAAAAGCATTTTAACTTTGAAGTTGAAAATTCAATAACTTCAAGTAGTAACACAAGTTCAACTCAGTATTTATCATTGGAGGTACAGTAAATTTACATAACTACCCTCCTGTCAAAATGAAACATTGAAACCTGAATTCCCAGATGCGAACAACTGAAATATTTTGCAAAAATGTCACAATAAAAACGCAAATACAAAAATTTGAAGATTTTCAAGCACTAAAAACTGAAATATCTAAAACACGAAATTAAAATCCTTGATATTGCACAGAAAGCCTGATTCTAGTAAATTAAGCCACAGACCAATAAAATACTTTAGAACAATTGGACAATCGGATTAGAGTGTATACAATTTCTATAATACAAAAAGACATCTGATTAAAAACAGAATATAAATTATCAAAGGGACGTTGCCAATTAAAAAATTGTCTAATCATTTTTATGTAAAAAAATTATTTTAACGAAAATCCAACGAAAAAGAATAATGAGCCGAATTGACAAAAAAAACTGCTAAAACGGTTGTATATGCTCCTTTCTCTTTACATTTCAAAGTCGAACATTCATTCATTCAAAGTGTTCAACGAATGAACACAAAAAAATTCTCTCGCTCAGAAAATAATAGTTCACATGGAAATTTATTTTACTTACTAACTTTCTCTTTAATTGCAATGCGAGGAATTGAACAGAACAACGCGAGGAATTGAAAAAGATAGCAAAAACCTCGGAAGAGAGGAAACAAGGCACAAGTTGTTATACAAAACCAGAACATGTAAAATGCTGAGAAAACTGCCGCGGTTCTATTCAATGGAATTATGTCAATAGTCGTTAAGAAATAAACTTACTTCCAAACTGTCTCCGTGAACAAAGACCTGTGCAACTGTTGTGCATTGCACGTAAATTCCTTCAATCTTCTCTGGTGCTATGTACTCGCCCTGAGCCAGCTTGAAAATGTTTTTCTTTCTGTCCACCAATCGCAAAGTGCCTTGTTCAGTCCACATTCCAACATCTCCCGAATGGACCCAACCGTCCGAGTCAATTGCAGCTCTCGTGTTTTCTTCGTCTCGCCAGTAACCAACGAAGCAGTGAGGGCCACGGAAACAAACCTGAAATAGTTTTTCTTATGTGCTCGTAATCTCGATCAATAGAAAGCGATGACACCTGATCTTTTGACCAAATTCCTGTGATCTGGGGAGGGGATTATTAATTCAGTAAATTTTGACCTCTCAAATTTGTTTTTCACTCAAAAACTGACTGCTGCCGTTAAAAAGCACATAGTTTGCTTTTAAATTCAGTTTTCTTTTCTTGAATTTTTTGTTACATTACCTCTCCTTTATTGTTTGATGCGAAGTAGTTCATCTCTGGAATGTCGACCAGCTTCACTTCACAACACACGAGAGGCACTCCCACGTGACCAGGGGTGAAGTCACCCGAGAGGGTACATGTCGAGGCTGCGGTCGTCTCCGTCTGGCCATAACCTTGAAAAAAATTGAATTGATTTTTGGGGTTGCATTTTTTTTATTCTTGCATGATCACGAGAAATGATTCAAAACAGTAATCACCTTGTATGATTACCGTGAATAATTTATGACATTGTATGATTCTTAAGAAATTTCTATGATGCGTAACCGGATATTTATTTCAAATAAACTCGGGAAAATAGTTCGAATGGCTTGACTTGATATTTTTAAATTGGGGAGAACGCGTTGGATACCTTCGAGAACGTCGCATCCGACAGCACATCTGACAAATGTGAGCACTTCTGAAGACACAGGTGCAGATCCAGTCACCAATCCCTTCACACGTCCCCCAAACAACTTGTGCACCTATAAACACATGTCAGTTAGACTTCTGGTAAACAAACAAAATTATCTACTGACTGGCAAAGTACTGTTGCTATACCTGTAATGAGACTTGACAGTACTGATATAGCTCTAGCGCAAGTTCCGAGTATTCGCATGGATGAAAAAAATGTATAGACAAGCTGAAAATTGGATATTTAATTGAACCATTTCATTGTACGCTCTCAATATTCCAATACACATCCAAACTTATAAGATCTCCAGATCTTAGCACTCCAATAGATAGTTAGCTTTATCACCTGAATTGGTATTTGTTTACCTTTTTAAACACGAGTTTATCCCAGAAGTCGTTGTGAACAAATGCGCCCTTGCTCATCTGATGTTTCTTGGCCTCGAATGCCTTTTTGAGCAGAAGTTTCTTAATGGTACTCTTCGATGCCCTCTGCCATATGCTGTCGTAGATTTTGTTCATCAACCTAGTATAAACAAAACAGTTCCTAATATTTTTGAATTTTTGAAAGGGTAGAGAAAGCCAAGCTAAGAATACTCAGCTGAGTGCAATATTTAAACAATAGATTTTAATTGTCGTTATAGTTCCCTTTACGTTATAATTGCATTTATTTGGGGGGGGGGGCTAAGGATGGGGGGGTTATTTGGGGGGGGGGGGGAGGGGCTAAGGATGGGGGGGGGAGGGGCTAAGGATGGGGGGGGGGGTGCTTCAATGGTGAAGGTCCGAAAAACTATCAGTATTATCTTAAAATTAATATTTTTAAGTTCTATGATATTGTTGGTTCTAATGCGAGGTTTTGGGCTTGAACCTTCCTGACCTGGGCACTATAGGAAAGAGTGTGGGTCTGAGAGCTTTGACGTCATCGAGTAGCTGCAACACACTCCCACTGATGTAGCCAACTCTGGCACCATATGCCAGCATGCACTGAGTGATGACTTGGTTGAAGCCATGTGCTTGTGGCAAGTATGAGATCACACTGTCATCGTTGGTCGGTGTGGCAATCGCCTGAAAAAACGATCATGCTGATTGTTTGATTTCATCTTACAGAATCAATTGCTTCTTTACGCAATTTCTGGATCTTCCGATAAGACATGAACAGACATAAGACATCAGCAGCGCGTTCTTTTTTCAATTAGTCAACAGTTAAGTAGAACCTCAAAAATTGGAACCCAATGCAGAAATGGAACCCGATCAAAAATTTTCGTAGCTTAAACTCACCTTGCGGTTACATGATATTTTACCCAATGCAAAAACACCCATGCTGTAAAACCCAATACAAGTAAATTGACTCCTATGGATCCTGATGTTCAATAATCTCATTTGAAATACCACAACGTGCTTTAAAAGCATGCTTTGCTGTACTCTTTATGATACTCATAAGAATCTGGTAGAAAAATGGTTATCTTGCAAGATTTTGCCAGAATTAATGTTATCTTGCAAGATTCTGGCAGAAATCTTGCAAGATAACTATTCGAAATGGACTGGGGTTGTACTCGTTACATTTACTGTACACAATAAAACTTTTCATTATGCCCAACTAAGTTAAAGTTAGCTCTGGCCACAAACCAATCATGAATTCAAATAATCATATAATTAAAATATACTGTTCATTTGGATCCCGTTCGCCACGGTCTACTGAGGCATGCTCCTGAATACTACAAAATATCTATTTCTCTTAGGTTTTTTATATTCTAATTTGTCGGTCTGATAATTTGAATAAATCAGAAATTGGGTAAACTTGGTTTATTTTGTCCAGACGCTGTACCTTGTAGTGCTCCAGCATGGCTCCGACATCTGTCACGACATTTCGGTTTGTCAACATCACACCCTTCGGCATTCCAGTGGTTCCAGACGTGAACAGAATCAGTGCCAAAGCGTCCGCGTCCAGCGGTGGAACAAACGCATGCATGTTACTCCTCCCAGTCTCCAAAAATTTCTGGAATGTCGTTACTTTGACACCTTCGAGCTTAGCTTGCGCAGTCACTTCGGATGATAAATGGTCCATAACCACAACCAGGGAAAGATTGGGGCATTGATCGTGGCATTTGAGAAGTTTCTTTAGCTTGTCTTCATTGTCGCAAACGACAGTCTTCATTTCAGTAACTGATACGATATGTGAGATTGCTTCCATTCCTAAAGTGTCGTAGAGAGGCACTGTTACCATTGAGAAGGAGTTACAGGCCATCTGGGTGACATCCCACTGAAACAGCAAATCAGTTGTTCCAGGAAAAGTTTGAACAAACACTTGCTATTCAAGGAACTTTAGAGAAGCAAAGAGGCAAATTCTTTACTCAAGTTCTAGAATTAATTAACAGATTTTCGCTCCTTGTGAAAACTCAGGAACGAAAGCACGCTAATTGGATAGCTTGAACGGCTCAAAAGCTATCTTTGCATTGTTTCATAAAAGCGATATATTGACTATTCAATAAATCAGGAAGCTTTATAAAAATTTTATATTAAAGTGGTTCCAGGCTCCAAAACTTGCAGTCAATAAAAAAATGAATCCTCAACGTCATGATAAACATTGGATAAAGTACCGCTGATATCATAATTTCGTTTGTTTAAAAAACACGTGAAAACTTGCTACAACCAATAGCACCTAGTAAATTCTGCAATATGATAAAAATCATAGACCGAATAGCTTAATCAAGGTACTTCCTTACAAGAGGATCAAGAAGCACGATGTCTTCATGATGTAAACAGAAATAATCAAAGTTTTGTCTGTCTGTTGCAGAGCCGATTATCTACAGCTTTGAACTTACTTTAGTATCTACGCTCATTAGCCGTGTAAATCGTTTCAGGTAAAACTTTTCCTGGACTCAAAGTCTTGAACCTTCATCTTCCGTGTTTTACGTGCATATGCGAACGGCAATCTTTCTACACTTTGCTGGGTTCTATCTCAATCCAAATGATGAACTCTATTTTTGGATAACACTGCCATTGACTCCATACATCTATCGCTTCAAGTTCACTTAGATTTATTTTGTCAGCAAAAAGCAAAGTGTGCTACATTGTTTGCCTCTAAGTTTCAATTCTTCAATTTATATATCAAGAGACCAGTATTTCAACTATTGCCATGCAGCATAGAGTTTTGTCCGATTGCACTGCCTCGTCAAATACCTGCGTTTACTTTGAAGGGGGTTATTAGTCTCTCATGTTTTGAGCTTAACTTGTCTTGGTAGATTTCCTCAGTAACAAAAAAGATCACACATGTATAACTCAAGGTGTCAAAGCAGAGCTGCTGTCGAGAGACAAGAAACAAGGGTTGTCGAAATCCGCATGCAGCCGCAGGTAAAACAAACTGATGCTTTAAAATCTTTGACCTGGAACCTGCTCGGTTTTCACGTTTCTAATTGCGGAGATTTTTCAATCAATAGAGATTGATGCTCTCCAGAAATTGTATTCTCTGTTCAATTGAGATATTCGTCGATAATTCGAACAATCGCTTCCAGGTCCTTCCCATGAAATTGCTTGTTTTTAATAGTCCAGTTTAATCAAGGTTTACAAAATGTGATAGCGCGTTATCATTCAGCTTGTATGTCTTAGCATTAAACTTTGTGTCCTTGGTACTTTCCCTGAGTTTTGTGCCAATAACCAGATAATGAAAACACACAGCAGGGTTGGAGTTTGTTTTTTTACAATTACAGGGACGAGGACCCCAGAAAGAGTCAGCCTAAAGTATTATCATGACCGATCACGAGTCTGATCATTGCCCAAAAATCACCTGAATGAGCGCGCCTTCTCATTAATGAGCAGCTCAAGCGGTAAACGGATTCGAAACTCACCTCCCACCGATTGGTTCCATACACTCCGATCTTTTCTTCTTTCCTGGGACAGTGGCCAGAGTGGATAAGAGCTGATCCCACCATCTGGGATAACTTGTTCACTTCATCGTATGTCTTCCACTGGTACTCGTTCGAGGTGGCCCCATCTTCACCAGGGGAGGGAGATGACGGAGACTCGGCCGGGGCGGAGGGGGGCTTTCGGGATCCCAGGCAGGGTTTATGTCCTGAAAAATAATTCAATCATATTTCTAAGGCATCCCATTTAAAACCAGTCGCTGAGGTACTGTTTGTTTGTTTAAGTTATCCCGATAAAAAAAATTCAAAATTCGATGTTACAAGTGAAACTCTCGAATGATAGTTAAGATATAAGATAGAGTGCTGTTGTGTCCCAAAACTATCAGATCAGAAAATGAATAGATAAAAATGAATTGTTTCATGGTGATACAGTTGAATCAGAAATGTACCGGTATTCCTTTAGCTACTACGATATGTAGCACCCGCGCGGATACTGTTAGCCCAACTATCTCGTTATCAAGTGCCTCTTGTAATGGAGAAATTCTGAGCTTGTCACTCTAAGATAAGTTGGATTAAGTGACTCAAAATGTTGAACTAACTTGAGATATTGAGGCCCCTTTGGAAGAGACAGTGGAGTGTCTGCTTCTCCATGTCTGGAAAGAACTCGGTCATGATGTGGTTCTCCGGACATTCTCTCGAAATCCGGATCCTCTCCACCTCCTAAAGACAAAATCATGTTATCTCAGACTTTACTCACAATCATCTCATAAAAACTTCTTAGACTACAAGCGTGTTAAGTATGTTGATGATTATTAAACCAAAAATTTGACCAACTAGAGTGCTATATCATCAGTGACTGCTTCAGTGCCTTGCTAAATAACGCGTATTTGTTTGTAACTGGGGGAGGGGGGTTGGCGAGGGGTATAACGTACCAGGGGTCAATAACTGAAGTAATTGAACACTTGGTATTATATACAATAACATCCCGAATCTAAAATCAGAAAAAAATTAAAATTCCCTCTGAAAATTTTCGAGCACTGTTTCCTTAAAGGTTTAAACTTGTTTCCTTTTTGGTCCGTTTCTATATCGAATATTCTCAAATTAGCGTTGGCTGTTAAATAACTTTAAAAACAAATTTGTAAATGCTAATTAATAATAATAAAAAATAACTTACATTGATAACTTTGGTTTGGTTTTCGAATCCGTGTTGAATCGTCATAGCTGATTGATTTGTTTCGTTTCCTTTGTTTCTGTAGATTTCAAATAGAAAAATCTTCACACAATCTGGCTGTTCAAAGTTTTTCAGTTATAGTCTGTCCCATAAAGTTGAAATAAGCGAACGTTCGAAAACGTCAAAAACAGGCAATTGAGCATCAAATTGGTCATTTGAATGTCAACGTTTTTCCCATTAAGCTTATATTCATCAATTTTTTCGACATGTTTTAAATTTGAACTTTGACCTTTGAGCTCGAATCTGTGGCTTTTGAAACGTTCGCTTATTTCAACTTTATGGGACGCGCTATAGTTCCAAGTTACGACACGCACGAGTTGTTTCAGTTGGTTTGAAAGCGGCAGCAGATGTCAAAAGATCGTTTCTCTGAGAAAGAAAACAAAAGATGTCTATAGACTAATTGTCTAGCCTTTTCAAAAACAAATTAGCTCATTCATTTAACCTTTTAACCGAACTATCCGCTTATTCGACACTTTTCGACGCGCATAAAATGCATTGGCCTTTTAGAAAATCCTTGAAATAGGATAAAGGGGGAAACATCAAAAAGGTGGCTCTGTTCGAACACAAAATTTAACCTAAAAAACGCGTTAACTGCCAACATTTAGTTTCTAAATTCGAACGTACTTTTTTAAAACCTTTTGAGATTGACCTACTTACCTGAAATTCAATTGTCAAGCGTCGGTCCTTACAAACTCGCCGCTCAGAAAAGTTGATAGTTGTCACTCTCAAAATGTAAGTTTTAATTTTTGAATTTTTTGGATTCGGCTAATCGAAATGTGTCAGAGTTGTGAATGATGTTATAAGTATTGTCTGTCGGTGTAATTGCGAGGATAAGCATATTAGCTACACAAACAAAATTGTATAAGCGAAGATGGTTGTGGCGTTTAAACAAAGAAAATTTCCATTAATGGACACTACGTCAAACACAATTTATTGACACGTACAATAGCGGCCAACTTTGACATTTTGTTACGAAAATGTCTTAAAGCGAAGCAAAATACAAGGTAGCATAGTTCTGACAAGTTCAACTTCAAGGAATTCTGTGCTAACAGAGGATCCACGGAACCGGAGAATTTAGCCACAACTACTATTTAGACATAATGCTAAATGATAGAGATGCTAAATTGTAAGCACCAAATCTAAAATGGGCCATTATGATATTTATTTTTTCCGACCCCCACTTAAGTGGGGAGGGAGGAACTATATACTCAATTTAAATTAAATTTTTTAACGGTAGATTGTTATTGTTACCTTAGAGATAGAGGAGCGTTAAAGAATTGTTTGATTTAAGTTTTTTGGCTAAAATTTTTTTAAATTTTCTAAATTCGAACGTTTTTCATCAGAAAATGTCACAAAATATTCTTTTTTGGCCCACTTTGTTAAAGTTTGCCAGAAACCTTGACGCAGACTCCTTAATCTCCAAAATAGCGCTAGTTGCAATTAGGCGCCCTATTAAAGTCTTCTGTAATTAACATTTTGTCTTATTTGCAGATTTAACTCGATAATTATGCAAAATTCATCGTTGTTTCTTTAATATTTGAAGCATTTCACTCCACAAATGGACTAATTCCCAAACTTTTGGAACAAATGGGCGGTTTATTGGGCGCGCGGCAAAATCAAGGATAGGTTTGATATTAACATGGATTCTTACAATCATAAACTTTTTTTTTGGTGCTGCCTTTTTTCAAAATATTTTGCTTACGTTTTTTCAAAGTTAATTACTGACAAAATTATTATTCACGGCTCCATTAAAGACAGCTCTCATTTACGTAAAAAAGACGCCGAAGGTACATATATATTGTTTTCAGAGAACCTGAGGTTTTTTATGGCTTTGAGGAAGAGTTAGTAAACATTAACTGAATTCTTGTGTTTTGCCTTAAATTGTCGTTCTTTTTGAAGTCTGATTACTAAGTCTAACCATTCAAAGATCCAAATGGCTTCCTCAAAAGGTGCAAATGAACCTGTACTATGCATTGGGTTGTCACCTAATGCATGGTCTTCTATGTCGATGATATTATTTGGTTTAAGAAAAATTCAGTGATTTTTTGAACTTGTTAATTTTTTAAATTTCAGAAAACTTTTGGTTTATTCTCAGTAAATAGAGATCAAAATTTCTTCCGTATAGAGTTTTCTATTCTTGCCCTCTATTTGTTGTTATTTTTGTTGTTGTATGCCAAATATTGGATAATTAAAGGCCTCAGTGGCCAACTACAGACAAACAAATGAATTTAATAACTGACATTGGTATATAACTAAAGGTTTTATTGACTTTCAAATTAACTTTCTAAAAAAAGAGAAAGTATTCTTCGACTTTTTTTTCTGGTTTGCATGTTTTTTTCGTATTTTAAAATTTTGTATCATTTGCGTAATTTAGCCTCATTAATAAGAGGTCTCCTTAATGTTTTGTTGAAACAAACAATAAATTTCCTGTTGTTTAAACGTTTTGACTAATGTACTCAGGGCTTAGACAATTTGGTTCAGAAGAATTTTGTGAAATTTAGATACTTTTCAATTTTTGTGGTTCTTTTTGCTGTCATTTTACAAAAAGACTTTATGATGATCAAAGGAGACACAAATGAAGATTTTATGTCCTCGCTGTTAATATGGCTTCAACAATGTGGTTTTGTAAAGTTGTTTATGAAATTTTTTAGTTCAGCTTGTATTTAATGTTATTTTATAGTCTTATGACTTAGTCTGACTCATAACAGTCGCAGTTAGTTTTCCGAGAAGTCGCAAGATAAACTGTCAACTATTTTAGTCGGAAGCTTACATGGCTATGAATTTTTAAAATATTTGTCTTTTGAAAAAGACAATGAATTATTGAGATTTGCTAATCTTCATTCCGTTAAATTGTAGTTTACCATCGCTACAGACAAGGTACATACCTTATACATTGAGCTACAATTTTTTACAACATTTTTATTTTCCTCAAATGGTCCTTGTCCTTGGTACAACCATTTTTTATAAAACACTCGTGATTTTTCGCCTATTTTTGTAGGTTTTTGTCGAATTTTCACAGTATCACAATCTTGAGTGGTCTTCTGGTCATTTGAAAAAAATGCAACCAAAGATTTTTAACGTTTTTAGTGTGAACTTAAAGTTTAAAAGTTTAATTGACAGGGACATCGTTTTCGTGCAAATTTTTTCCTGCAAATTTTTCCTTTTTGCCCGTGTTTGACCTTTTGTAGTGGTATGACGTATCCTCGTAAATGAAAGGTCTATCGCTCTCTATGGAGTTATAAAAGAATCTCTCCTTGACTTCATTTGATGCATAATGTTTCTAATCAGTTTGAAATCAATTCTTTTAAAAAAAAGCTATGTTTTTTTCAAACTTTGCAATTTTGCTCATTTCTTGTCGACTTGTTACCAAGTCGCATTGAGGAAAAGTCCTATAATTTTTCTAATGAAGTACAGGTTAATCTGCTTAGTATAAGTTGTTAGTTTAATCTGATGCCATTTCGATTTGGTTATTAATGATCTTCAAAAAATGGACAACACGTTTTGGTCGTAATATTTGTAATTATTTGATTTTTATTGCCGTCTTTTCTGGTAGTCATATTATGATAGTCATAGGTCTCATAGGCCCTCTAAGGTCGATTGCTTTATTCATTTAGTAGTTTGTTGAACGATATGTTGATATGTTCATTTTTTATCTCTTCCTCATTTTGTAGACAATTAAGTGAAAACGTAGATGAGCGGGGTCGGAATTTTATGTGCAAACGCACATTACCGAGCCTCCTTGTTCACCTCCATAGTTGCTTGTAGGGGAGCTATTCTTGTTAAATTTGGCACCCAAAAAGGTGAGAGGAGTTCAAAATTGTTATTTTTGTCTCACCCAATGAGCGTCGAGAACAATGTCCAACTTACTTACATTAATATGAAATTACAATAACATTGGAAAAACAACACTGACAAAGTGAGGAGTTACAAGAAGTCTTTATTCAAATTTTAATCAAGAATTTGTGATCAAGAATCAACGTCAATCTTATCATCCTAAAGTGTATACAGGCCAATTCACGAATAATTAAAAAAACCACCAAGTTCATGAATTTAACTTTATTACACCTTTTAAAAAATGACATAGTACAACATTATTCAAGTGTTTGGCCTTCTGCTAGTTTAGTCAAGAAATGAAAACTTTACTACTATTGGAATCACTAAGTGCGCACTACTTTGATTTCACGTAAACTATAGCAGTTTGAATATGTTCACATAATATTAAAAAACGATTCGGACTTATGTCCTCGGATATGTTTTCATCTTAATCATTTTCCATTCGGACTCTGAAAAGTTTCCGTTTTGGTTATTCGAGAGACTTATATTGAGTCGGTTTCCTTAAAGGTAAAATAAAGATTGTTTGTGGAGGTTGCATTCATAGTTTCACAATTCTAGTTTTCCTATCCATTTATCTATACCTTGGAGATCAGATTTGCAACCCAGATAAGTTTTCAGATTAACAAAACTAACACAATTATATCAGCGTTAAACCCATCGAGACGCGGCCTGTTCTTAAAATTCAAAAACATGATACTTAAAATTAGCCCACGAGAATTCCCCGTCCAAAAAATATACTACATTTAACTACACACCAAAAATGAGACGAGGAACAGTTCATTATTTGAAACAGATTTCACATTGGCAGGCTAGAAATCACTCGACGGACACAAAAAATTTGCTGCAACTTAAAATTGACATATTTTAATGCAATGAAAACAATCAAAACCATTTAAATTACCGTTTAAATTCTTCGAAATTTTTGAAATCAACGACAACTTCTTTTTGGCTACAAAGCAATTCGTAGCGTCACAACAATCTGATCTCAACAATTATTTGTTTTGTCCACTGATAAATAACAAATTTACGCCGCAAGAGCTCACAAAACTTAAAACTTAGATGTTTACTGCATATTAAACAAGACGGATTGTGAGAGTTTGTGCTTGGCATGGAAAGTTCCAATATAGTCCATGAAAGAGAAAAGAAATGAAGCCAGCCACTAACAAGAAAGTTGCAATCGGGATGGAAGGTGCGATGAAGAAAGTGATTGTTGGAACGACATAATAAACAATGATTCTCATTCAGAACCTTTATAATGTAATTGAGCACTTTCTTTACAGTTTGTTGAATTTGGAATCTTTTTATGCCGCACAGAGGTTTAAGAATCATTTTTAAAGTTTACAATTATTTACAAACTATTGGAGCTTGAGTGGTCCTCCTCTCTTGATGTTGGTCTAGTTCCTACTCAAACCATTCACTTTTTGTAAAGTTTTCAAAATTTTCCACAATTTGTCTCATAATTTTGAAATACTGATGTTATGAAGACATCTGAAAAAAATTAGCCAAACTGTTGCTCAGTAGTCAAACTTGAACATTCTGTTGATCATGGATCATTTAAAACGAAGATTTTACTTGTTTATAAAGATTACCAGTGACATTTTCTTGTCCTTCTGATGCACTTTTCCGCTTTGTCTTGCTTGTCAGGAAAAATTGAATTTGCTGGTCTTAGTATAATCTTTTTTAAAACCATTACAACATTGCAAGCGTTGCGACCCCAGTCGTTTGTTTCATTTTTGCGAAAAACCTCAATTTCCTCTGTTCTTTTAATTTTATTCAAACATTTTATGTTAATTTTCGAACTTGTTTGGGAACCTTTGACAACAAAGTGATGTTTGTAAATCAATCTAATTTAGTTTCAGTGCTCGCAAATTTAACATATCTCCTCTATTTATAATTTCCTTTTATAATTGCAATTCTTCGGATTATAAGAAGACTGCAAATTCGGATCAAGTTCAAAAAAATTTTTTTTCATCTTTTTTGTGCTTTTCTAGATTTAAAGGTTTCCAGCTTTGATTCTTATCTACTCATTTCGCTGAAATCTATCCATTAACAACAAAATTTAATTTAAACCAAATTAAAAAAAACCCGAATGAAAACAATTTTTTTTAAAAAAAAAACGAAAAACTCATTACTTGTTTTTTCATTTTGTAATTTACAAAATATTTACCTTCAACAAAAGCTTGAATAAGTTCTTAAATGTGCACAATTTTTATGAGTAGCGACCATCGTCCAGTATGAACAAATTTTTCAGTTTTTCAAAAAGGAAAACAAAACCTCACAATTTTGGGCTGCAAAACTTTAAGAACTGACTTTGCCTCTTTATACCATGCCCTCCCACCAAATTCAGCCCATTTGTCACCTATCAGACTACTGAATATTGCTCATGGACTCAATCTCATCTTAGTGCCCTCAGGCTTTAAACTTTTATTCAGTTTCGAAAGCTTGAAGTCGTCGAAAAAATGCGTGAACAACAAAATTATATGTCAGGACAGGTCCTGAAAGTCTATCTAATGGACTGCACATTTCCAACAAAGTCCACATTTCCAACAAAGAGTAAATTTGATAATTAAGGACACAAAAATTAACGATTCTCAAGTTTCTAACTAACGAGCAATGGAAAAATTTTCTCGGAGTTGTTTTCCTTAAATTTACTTTCTAAAAACAAATTTGCCAGTTGAATGACTCAAGCAAACTTTCAGAACGTTGTTTTTGGTTTTGAATGGGCGTCAATGAGAGAGGTTGCGCTGTGTGTTTGAAGTGTCCGTTGTAGTTTAATTTTATTGACTGCATTGCATGCAGCTAGCCTCTAATTACAATCCAAGAATTGGATTGTATTGGTGCTGTCTTTTTTTATTTTTGTAAGATGTTTTCACACCTGTTTTCATGACTTTGAGCTTTCAAAACGGGATAAACAGGTAAAGCTCAGCGGGCATCAAGTTTCATTAGAGGCCCGCGTTTAGTAGTCCCTGAAGTGCTCAGAGTGGTGAAGCTACTTGGAAGGCCGTAATTCAAGGTTAAAAGGTCATTTTTGGGAGTTTTTGAGCCTAAAATAATGAAATTTTAACACTTTTTCGTCATTTTTTGGATTTTTTGTTATACCAGTCTGAAATTGAGGTTTATTAAAGTTGATAAAGGTCCTTTGCAAGACGTAATTGCCTTTTACGGCCACTTTAAGCGCTATGTCTATTGCTACTCCAAACATAAACACGGTAATTTATACTAATTTTTTCAAATTGTTTGAGTTGTTTCAGACTTTGATGTCAAAAAAGCTCCTCTGGGGTTTAATAATAGGTTATTGCATAGTTTCTAGTGGTAATGAAGTGGTTTTAAACATTTTAACTTTTAACATTTTAACATTTTAACTAAGAAATTTACCAATTTTTTTAAATCAAATTTGATTTTTTTTTCAAATTTTCTGACATTTATTGTCATTATTCAAGCTTTCCAGCGCCAGAAGCAAGAAGCCTCATCTAGGGTTTGCTGACAGTTTACTGAAAATATTTTTTGGCCATGGAATGGTATTCAACATTCTACATTCATTTTAACATCTTTTACCAATTTTTCGATAAAGTTGCAATTTTTTTCTTCAAATTTTTGCAACTTTTATTCAGTGGCCAGGTAACCTCCTATAGGGTTTGCTTGTATGTTACTACATAGTTTCTAGGGGCAATAAAATAGTTTCAATTTTTTAAATTTTGCAATTGTAGGGAATTTTTTAAATAAAGCTTCCAATTTAAAATTTTCAATTGTTTTCAAATTTTTCGATTTTTTTGTCATTCTCTTTACTATCTTTACTATCCTATAGTGGCCTATACTATCCTTTACTATCCTATAGAGTTTTACTATCTTTACTGGCCAACGAAACTTTTTAAATGTTGTAGACGGTTTACAAAACAGAACTCCAGAGTTTTGACCTTTTTTATAGCCCTATTTTTGGAAATTTACTTCAAATTTTCTCTTCTCAGTTTCTTGATGCATTTGTCATATTTGTCCAGTTTATCTACTTTTAGTGGCAGATTCATCTCTTTCAAGGTTTTTGCGCGAGTTAATGAGTATTTTGAAATGAGTCATATATGGCATCTAATATTTTAAAGGTAAGTCGCACTTGAACGCAATGTTTAGCAGCGCTCCTATGTTGACACGTTTTAGCGATCCTTAAGAATGCAGCCCACACAATCATGCCTAAGAGCCTGCTCTGCAAATGTTTTTTTCGCTCATTAATTATACGGCTTAGCAAAAACAAGCGAAACGAAAACATTGATAAAAATTTTGCTTATGTAGCCAGTACCGATTGACAACAGCAGCAGGCGTCTGTAGCGCAAGGGATTATACTTGTGGCTGTCAAGCGAGAGACATGGGTTCAAGCCCAAGTAGGGGCGGAAAAGGATGTATAATGTACTCGGAATTAAATTTGGGATTTGGTTGTCCTTTTCTTCCCTTCTGCGTTTCTGTTTTTTAAATTTATATATTCTTTTTGTTGTTTATTTATTCCTTTATCTTTTATTCCTTTCTCCATTTTTTCTCTCCCCCTCATCTAAAATATTGAATGTAAATTGCACTTGAGCGCAATGGTTAACAGCACTACTATCGTCAGATGTTTAACGACCCTTAAACATTCAGCATACACAACCACCACGCTTAACCGTCTAATCTGTAATTGTGTTTTGCTCATTAAGCATACAGCTTAGCAAAAAAAAAGAGAGACAAAAAAGTCATTGTCGAAAACTTTGCGTATGTAGCCAGTTCAACAGACAACCGCAACGTGCTTCAGTAGCGCAAGGGGATTAGACTATGGCTGTGAAGTAAGGGTCATGGATTCGAGCCCATGTAGGGGAGGAAAAGGATTTATAACATACTGGGATAAAAAATGGCGAGTTGATTGTCTTTTTCTTCCCTTCTTCATTTCTTTGCTTTAATTTGTTACTTGTATCCTCTTTTTCTTCTTTCTTTATTCCTTCATCTTTTGTTTCTTTCTCCATTTCATTCTCTCCCTCTCATCTGTTATATTAAATGTAAGTCGCACTTGAACGCTATGGTTAACAACGCTCCTATATTCACATGTTTTAACGATTCTTAAGCATGCAGCCTACATGATCATGCCTAAGTGCCTGATCTGCATTTTTTTTTTGCTCATTAAGCATACGGCTTAGCAAAAACAAGCGAGACAAAAATTTTTCGAATGTATCCAGTTCAATAGACAACAGAAACAGGCGTCGGTAGCGCAATGGATTAGGCCTGTGGCTGTGAAGAGAGGGGCATGGGTTCGACCCCAAGTCGTGGAGGAAAAGGATACATCGTTTACTGGGATAAAAAATTGGTGAGTTGGTTGTCTTTTTCTTCCCCTGTTCATTTCTTTGTTTTTTTTATGTCTTCTTTTCATTCTTTCTTTATTCCTTTGTCTTTTCTTTCTTTCTCCATTTCTTTCTCTCCCTCTCATCTAATATATTAAATGTAAGTCGCACTTGAACGCAATGTTTAGCAGCGCTCCTATGTTCACATGTTTTAACGATCCTTAAGAATGCAGCCCGCGCAATCATGCCTAAGAGCCTGCTCTGCAAATGTTTTTTTTCAAGCCCAAGTAGGGGAGGAAAAGGATGTATGATGTGCTCGGAAATAAATTTGGGATTTGGTTGTAGAAGCTCGTTTTATGCAAATTCATTGCGCTCCTTTAACATAGCGCACCTTAATCACAGCAAAGCCAAAATTGTCGCTTAACCAAAAGTTGCTGTTAAATAAGGTAATGGACGCCAAAAATACTCGTCGGTAGCCTAAGAGGTAAGAGCTGTGGCTGTTAAACGAGGGGCAAGGGTTCGAACCCGAGTTGCCAGGAAAAAATCCTATTTTCTTTTAAACCTGGTCGGATATGATTTTGTGATGCTTATGCGGGCTTGCTAGTTCAAGTTAAAAGCTTCAAGGGTTTTAGCAATAATCGTTTTTTTGGTTAGTTTGTTTGATTATTTTAGTTTCTCAACTTTTGAGATTTTGTCTTGTTGGCTGGGATTGTGCAATTGATCTGCTGGTCAGGTTCATTAGGTCTGTCTTTCATTCAATTACTTGGATTGTATTTCAGGACTTGTCCTGCTGTTTTTTTTTAATGGACACCCTCTATTTGCCTTAAGACAATCGCATTCGCCAGTCCAACTGGATTGAAATGAACAGCTTTGTTTGTCTTGAAAATGTACTTGTTTTTCATCAAATCATCTAACCAAATTTTAGAAAATTGGTTTCCGTTAAGCAACATAGATTGGATTATTTTTATGACTGCTAGTTATGGCGTTTTGAAAAACCGTAATTTTGTCAAAAATTGCACACTTCCTTTTGGGAAAGAGCGCAGACGATATCAGTTCCATGGGGGATTGTTTTCCCGCTTTTCCACAGACGCATCTTTTCCTATCGACTTAGAAACAAATTGGCTAGAGGTGCAATTTAGTTCCGACGGGGGTAATAATATATGCGTGACTCAGCCAGACCTACAATCTGCTGACTATCTGCATGTATTGCGCCGGTGCTGGCCGCACATGGGAATAAAGGTTATCTGTTGTCTGCAGAAGTAGGCTGCTTCATGTTAAATAATTGGGCGTTTAGCCGAAAAAACAGGAAGAGGGGATTTGAAAAGAGGCAAGCTCCGACTCAAGAAATTTCAGATACGCGTCGACTATCTACCAAAAGGGGCATGAAACCATTCGCAGAATCTTACTCATTGTAACACGCAATTTGCGAGAACGCTATATATTGAGGTTAGCCGGTTGGGGGGGGGGGGGGGGGGGGAGCTTTTTTAATGGAAAGATGGAAAGTTAGAAAGCAAAGTTCAGAGCTTTCTCTTTATCGATAAGTTTTCTGTGCTCAAACAAATATGAATGTTTGATTTGAACAATAGAACTCATGCATATTTTGACACTAATTTAGGCTATGGTATCAATCGGCTTTCAGATGACTTCCTTAAAATGGGTATCTATAATTCAAGGTTTGTTACCTAAATTTTACATATAGGTGCATAGGGCCAGGAAATATTGGGTTTGCCAGTGCGTTTACTGAATAAATAGGGCTTGTACACCAAATTTAAATGGAATAAGTTCTCATGAACTTTTATCCAAAGATAAATAGCACTTACCGGTAGTTTTCCTTCAAAATTAATTGTAGGCTTTGTGAAATTTATTCAATTTGAACGGCAGGACAAGTTTTACTGCGTAAATGCCAGTTTTGATATCTCAACTTTTAATTTACAGCTTTTTATACAATCTGAATCAGAGAACAGGTAAATTTTAACGAATAGTAGCAAAACTATGTGAATTTAGTAATCACAAGACCGAAAATACCAACTGTGTAAGAAATGTATGAATGAAGATATATTTACTATGAATCAGAATTACGTTATACTGTATTCTGGTAGCATGTAAGCGCGTATGACGTGTTTAGATAAAATAATTTACAATGTTTGTGACCGCGTGGCTTTTGTCATGTGGTGGTGTGACTGCATTAGCCAATCAGAATCGCGTATTAATATGGAACAGTGAAAAGCTCCTTGAATGGAAAGAGAAAAAGCATAATACATGCATGTGTGATAAAAATACATGCGGTCATATTCAGTTCATATGAAGAGAAACAAAAAACATGAACGGAAATAGACCAACTTACATACGCAAATTGTCACCACTATTGTTCATACAGACGCCATTTGAGTTTGAAATGACTAAATATGTTTTTATGTGAATACAGAAGTTTAAATTGCTATTTTAGTTATAGATAAGAATTCCCCGTAGATACGTCGTATTTGAGGATACGAAATTTGACTTTTTAATGCGTAATTTATTGTTTTTGTGTTATTTCATAGATGGCATGGGGGGTTAATGCGAATCAATGGTGTCAAGTTAGTCATGGTATGTACTCTGATGATTCATGGTCGGTTGGCTTAAATGTCAAAGTTTGCAAGTTTGTAAACCTGTTTCGTTAAAGGCGCCACTATACTCACAGGCAACATAATACTGATTTTAATCAGTAGATGGTTGGAAATAGATCGGTATGCAATGATTTATCAGCTCGTCCAAGAAATTGGGTATGTTGAGATGGGCATTTATCTTGAATATATCAATAATAGGTTTATGTACCGCGTAGTGCGTAGTTATAGCGCTTTGAAAACAGCAAATATACCCAATGGTAAGAGAGAGAAAATGCGATTAAATTAAAATAATTTAAGTTTTCAAGCTTCCGCGTCAAAATGTTCTCTTCAGTTTCACCGAGTTTTTAACTGTATTATTAAACAATCAGTTTTTCGTGAACTGTAAATAAGTACAGCAGATAAATAAAGATAGAGACTAACGTTTTTGCTGGAAATGCCATCAGTCGTTTTAATGCGAGAGCAGCATGATAAAAAGTTTTAATCACAGCAAAATAAGCAAAAATTGTTTTTATAAGACTTTTATAGACAGCAGTTCATTGAATTGGTAGGGCTCATCCCTACCTAGCGAAACGAAATTTCATATACCTTGCCATATCAAGTAATGTCCGGATACCTTTTGAACAACTTGAAACATCATGTCAAGATCGCTTTATAGGTAACATTTCGCGAAACACTGATAGCATCTTGAAAAAATCATCGGGGATGATTAAAGAAAATGTTTTGACCTAACTTGCAGTCGGTCTTTCCACATGAAAAAACAGTTTCTGAAATAAGTTTCTGAAAATAACCATGTTTTCTGCAGAAAAATAGGGCAACGAGTTCTGAACATTTTTTGGATTCGAGTTGATTCTAGGGACTTTGAACAGGGACCAAAGCTGAAATAAAAGAGGAAGCGTTAAAAAGTCAAATAAATGCTGAGAAGGGACGCTTGTGGGATCTCTTTTCTAGATGAGTAAAAAGGCCATTGTCTCTCTTTGCCAAACTATTAAAGAAGGGTGCAGTGGATCCATCGTATAATTAATGAAATCTAAGCACTCGTAAAAAGAAGGACAAAAAAACTCCCGCCCAAGATGCACCTTCACTTGCCACAAATTAATTTTCGTTATTTTGCAACGTGTCCTTAGCCAGTTTCCCTAAAGTCAAATTTTGTTCTGTTTTGGTCATGCCCAGGTTTAGATGTGCGACCCTAAACCGCTCTGATTAGACAATTTCTGAGACTTTGCCCTCTGATCAGACCACCATGCGACTCAAAGCCTTCTGAACACACTGTAGTGTGATGAATCGATGGGGAGGGGTACGCAATGGGGCGACCAAAGAAGCGAGCACACAGCTTAAAAAACGCAAGTTATCTGTTGTCTGCAGAAGTAGGCTGCTTCATGTTAAATAATTGGGCGTTTAGCCGAAAACGGGAAGAGGTGATTTGAAAAGAGGCAAGCTCCGAATCAAGAAATTTCAGATACGCGTCGACTATCTACCAAAAAGGGCATGAAACCATTCGCAGAATTTTACTCATCGTAACAAGCAATTTGCCAGAACGCAATATATTGAGGTTAGCCGGTTGGGGGGGGGGGGGTGGGAAGCTTTTTTTAATGAAAAGTTAGAAAGCAAAGTTCAGAGCTTTCTCTTTATCGATAAGTTTTCTGTGCTCAAACAAATATGAATGTTTGATTTGAACAATAGAACTCATGCATATTTTGATACTAATTTAGGCTATGGTATCAACCGGCTTTCAGATGAGTTCCTTAAAATGGGTATCTATAATTCAAGGTTTGTTACCTAAATTTTACATATAGGTGCATAGGGCCGGGAAATATTGGGTTTGCCAGTGCGTTTACTGAATAAATAGGGCTTGTACACCAAATTTAAATGGAATAAGTTCTCATGAACTTTTATCCAAAGATAAATAGCACTTACCGGTAGTTTTCCTTCAAAATTAATCGTAGGTTTTGTGAAATTTATTCAATTTGAACGGCAGGACAAGTTTTACTGCGTAAATACCAGTTTTGATATCTCAACTTTTAATTTACAGCTTTTTATACAATCTGAATCAGAGAACAGGTAATTTTTAACGAATAGTAGCAAAACTATATGAAATTAGTAATCACAAGACCGAAAATACCAACTGTGTAAGAAATATATGAATGAAGATATATTTACTATGAATCAGAATTACGTTATACTGTATTCTGGTAGCATTTAAGCGCGTATGACGTGTTTAGATAAAATAATTTACAATGTTTGTGACCGCGTGGCTTTTGTCATGTGGTGGTGTGACTGTATTAGCCAATCAGAATCGCGTATTAATATGGAACAGTGAAAAGCTCCTTGAATGGAAAGAGAAAAAGCATATAATACATGCGTGATATAAATACATGCGGTCATATTCAGTTCATATGAAGAGAAACAAAAAACATGAACGGAAATAGACCAACTTACATACGATAATAGATCGGTATGCAATGATTCATCAGCTCGTCCAAGAAATTGGGTATGTTAAGATGGGCATTTATCTTGAATATTTCAATAATAGGTTTATGTACCGCGTAGTGCGTAGTTAGCGCTTTGAAAACAGCCAATATACCCAATGGTAAGAGACAGAAAATGCGATTCAATTAAAATCATTTTAAGTTTTCAAGCTTCCGCGTCAAAATGTTCTCTTCAGTTTCACCGAGTTTTTAACTGTATTATTAAACAATCAGTTTTTCGTGAACTGTAAATAAGTACAGCAGATAAATAAAGTTATAGAGACTAACGTTTTTGCTGGAAATGCCATCAGTCGTTTTAATGCGAGAGCAGCATGATAAAAAGTTTTAATCACAGCAAAATAAGCAAAAATTGTTTTTATAAGACCTTTTTAGACAGCAGTTCATTGAATTGGTAGGGCTCATCCCTACCTAGCGAAACGAAATTTCATATACCTTGCCATATCAAGTAATGTCCGGATACCTTTTGAACAACTTGAAACATCATGTCAAGATCGCTTTATAGATAACATTTCGCGAAACACTGATAGCATCTTGAAAAAATCATCGGGGATGATTAAAGAAAATGTTTTGACCTAACTTGCAGTCGTCTTTCCACATGAAAAAACAGTTTCTGAGATAAGTTTCTGAAAATAACCATGTTTTCTGCAGAAAAATAGGGCAACAAGTTCTGAAAATTTTTTGGATTCGAGTTGATTCTAGGGACTTTGAACAGGGACCAAAGCTGAAATAAAAGAGGAAGCGTTAAAAAGTCAAATAAATGCTGAGAAGGGACGCTTGTGGGATCTCTTTTCTAGATGAGTAAAAAGGCCATTGTCTCTCTTTGCCAAACTATTAAAGAAGGGTGCAGTGGATCCATCGTATAATTAATGAAATCTAAGCACTCGTAAAAAGAAGGACAAAAAACTCCCGCCCAAGATGCACCTTCACTTGCCACAAATTAATTTTCGTTATTTTGCAACGTGTCCTTAGCCAGTTTCCCTAAAGTCAAATTTTGTTCTGTTTTGGTCATGCCCAGGTTTAGATGTGCGACCCTAAACCGCTCTGATTAGACAATTTCTGAGACTTTGCCCTCTGATCAGACCACCATGCGACTCAAAGCCTTCTGAACACACTGTAGTGTGATGAATCGATGGGGAGGGGTACGCAATGGGGCGACCAAAGAAGCGAGCACACAGCTAAAAAAACGCAGGGCAAGAGTTTGAACTGACTTAAACAACACCTCAATCCGATGGTTAAGCTATTTTCAAAAAAGTTTTTTCGCTTCTTTTGAAAAATTTAATTTTCGAAAATTCTTTGTCAAGTTTTTATTTCTAAAACAAAAATAACATTTTTATTCACAATTGCCTGGATCTTTTTCTGTTCTGGTAAGAATAACTTTCGGTAAGAACTTGAATTGATTTAAACAATTTTTCTCAGCAACCAAAGAACAACTTTTTTCGCAGACATTCCAACCGAAATGCGCCTAAACAATTATATACCTTTGGCATAGATTTACTTTGGTTAAGTGTTGAATTGATTTGAACAACTTTTCGATCTGATGGAAAAGCTGCTTTTCAAAGAAGTTTATCCGCTTATTTCGTTAATTTGTTCAAAAACAACGAGAGAACGATTTTTTCCAAGATAATCTCGACCAAAAATACTTAGAATTTTATGGACCATTTAAACAAAACAAAATTTGGGAGTTAGTTAATTCAAAATAGATTTAAACAACTCTTCGGCAAGATGATACAGCTGTTTTTCAAAAAGAATTTGTCCAGTTTTATGAAAATGAAAAATCTCAAAAGTGTATACTCGAATAATTTGTTCCCAGCAACAAAAGAACAACTTTTTCTTAGACATTCCCAAAATATGCCTGAGTTTCTCTAAAGCTCTTGCATTGGGTTACTTTGGGTAAGGGTTGAATCGATTTGCACAGCTCCCAACCTGATGATAAGGTTATTTTCCAAAAAAAATCAATTCGCTCAATTTTATTAAAAAAAACAAGAGAAAAGTATTTTCCAAGATAAAGTAGACCAAAAATGCTTATAAATTTAAAGACTTCTTACCGAAAAAATATTTTGCGGTGAGTTTGTTTTTATTTGATCAACACTTTTATCAGATGATAAAGCTAATTGTTTCAAAAAATTTAATTCGGTTATCTATTACGGAGAAAAATACTGACAACAGTTGGAATTGATTTGAGCAATTCTTCCAACATGTAAACAAAACTATTTTTCGTCAACGTTTTTTGCATATTTTGTATCTGTACTTTCAAAAACGTTCTATCAATTATTTTTGAAACCTAATACAAAAATCAGTTTGGTATTAGTTTAAATTGATTCGAACCACGCTTCGAACAAATGAAAAAATGTCATTCAAGAACGTTTTTCGTTTATTTCGAAAAAAATTGTTTTTCAAAAAGGATTTATCAACTAATTCGTTTCAAAACAACAAGAAAACAACTTTTTCCCCAGACAAGCTCGCAAAAATATGCCCGGACTTCTACAAACCTCTTACATGGATTAGATTTGAATATTTGTTTGGAGCAATTTGAACAACTCTTCGACAAGATGATACAGCTGTTTTTCAAAAAAAATTTGTCCAGTTTTATGAAAATGAAAATTCTCAAAAGTGTATACTCGAATAATTTGTTCCCAGCAACAAAAGAACAACTTTTTCTTAGACATTCCCAAAATATGCCTGAGTTTCTCTAAAGCTCTTGCATTGGGTTACTTTGGGTAAGGGTTGAATCGATTTGGACAGCTCCCAACCTGATGATAAGGTTATTTTCCAAAAAAAATCAATTCGCTCAATTTTATAAAAAAAAACAAGAGAAAAGTTTTTTCCAAGATAAAGTAGACCAAAAATGCTTATAAATTTAAAGACTTCTTACCGAAAAAATATTTTGCGGTGAGTTTGTTTTTATTTGATCAACACTTTTATCAGATGATAAAGCTAATTGTTTCAAAAAATTTAATTCGGTTATCTATTACGGAGAAAAATACTGACAACAGTTGGAATTGATTTGAGCAATTCTTCCAACATGTAAACAAAACTATTTTTCGTCAACGTTTTTTGCATATTTTGTATCTGTACTTTCAAAAACGTTCTATCAATTATTTTTGAAACCTAATACAAAAATCAGTTTGGTATTAGTTTGAATTGATTCGAAACACGCTTCGAACAAATGAAAAAATGTCATTCAAGAACGTTTTTCGTTTATTTCGAAAAAAATTGTTTTTCAAAAAGGATTTATCAACTAATTCGTTTCAAAACAACAAGAAAACAACTTTTTCCCCAGACAAGCTCGCAAAAATATGCCCGGACTTCTACAAACCTCTTACATGGACTAGATTTGAATATTTGTTTGGAGCAATTTGAACAACTCTTCGACACGATGAAATATCTATTCATCAAAAAGTTTATATGCCTAATTTATTCAGAGCAACAATAAAAAAAAAATTTCCTGGAAAAGGCAGGCCAAAATGTTTGAAAATTTTCAAACATCTTAATAAGATGAACTTTGAGTATGAGTTAGGTATTTTTTCTTCGAGTCATGGAGCTGTACAATTCGAACCAAACTTGGAATAAAGTAAAGGATTAAGGTTGGTTTTTCAAACGGAAATAAACGATTGAATACAAAAAAAACGAATTTTGAGCTAGGTATTTTTTCATCCGGTAAAGGAGTTATCAAATCAAATCAAAATTGGTATGGATTGTACGTAATGTATAGAGAGTTCAAAGGGAAATGAGTTTCTGCTATAGCTGGAGAAGGAGAAAAGTTGTTTTTACTAGGATATTATTGGTTTATTCAACTTATGGGTATTTTTCATCAGAACAAAGAGTTGTGCAAGTCAAACCAAACAAAAATGGAATCTACCCATCGTGTGTAGAGTGCAAAAACAAGGTTATATCTTGCTTAGGAAAAAAATAATTTTGATTCGGAAATTTGAGATTACTTCGATTAACTAATTTTTAAATAGGTTTTCTTCATCGGGTCATGGAGTTGTCTAAATCAAACCAAACTTAGCATGAAGTATCAATGATTTTTGAGAATGTAAAAAAAGTCTTTTAGTGCAGTTGTTCTGGGAGCAGAACTTATGTGTTTTAAGTCACGCTTTTTCGCGAAATGCAAAAACTATTGATTTAAAAATGTGTGAGACGCCTTTTGGGCTTTCAGATTTGTTTGGTGCCCTCCCTTCCTCCGTCCTCTTGCTCATATGCTTTCTCATTCGTCTTGTTGGTCACTAGTTCATCTCTTGCTCTTTTTGTTCGTCTTTCGTTTGTCTCTCGATTGTCTCTCGGTCTTCTGTTGTTCGTCTTTGGCTCATCTTTTGTGTCCTATCACTCAGTTGACTTTGATTTCAGTCTATTTATATGTATAATCAGATGTTATATGTATATGTTGTTTTCAGAAGTCTTGAACGAGTTTTAAAAAACTGTCAGCTATTTGGAAGTTCACTTTTTCAAAAATGGTAGGTAAGCACCCTGAGTTTTACTCAAGATAGCAAAACAAGACTGTTTCACTATTGGCATTAAGATGTTCATGAGTGTCACGTTTCTATAACCGAATGAAAAAAGGATTGGTGGGATTGGTAGAATCGTGCAAGCCTCTTCATTGAACGTTTATTCTCCACATGATTTCTCTTTTCCGTTCATTGTCCAGACTTTCCCGCGTCCTCTGATGAGACTGTAATGCGACTTTGTCCCCTGTTCAGACCGTGGTGTGACGATTGTGCCAAATTATAGTTATGAGCAACTTATGATCAGACTATAGTACAATTTGTCCTCCGAAGAGCCACTAACGCGATCAGTGTCCAGACCATTCCCAGATTTTTTTCTCTGATCAGACCGTAGTGCAACCTTTGTCCAGACGATTTAAATACTGCTTCAAAAAACTGTTTCTGATTAAGCAGAACTAAACTTAGGTCTTACTATGGATGATACACAACAGTCCACGTCCGATGACAGTTTGAAAACATTTCAGAAAAAAAAACATTTTTTCGTTTCAAAACTTTGTCATTCGCACTGCTTACAAAAACATGTTTTTGCAACACTTAATAGACGGGATCAATCAGTTTAAAAATCTGTTCCATTGTGTTGAGGATGTTCAGTAATCTCTGGGGAAACCAGTCTTCACAGTCTGTATCGCGTGTTTTACACCGGATTTGTTTTTCACTCTATTACGATTGGCAACATTTTTGTTGCAAGTATTTGTCGCTTGGTCATTTGAAAAGACTACAACATTATTTGACTGAAGTTTCCGAATTCTTTTGTAATAAATTGTGTTCCATCTCGTACAGATTTTTTAAAGGCTCCAGACAATTTTAGTTCTTCCGGCTTCGTTCTTCACTATATTACAATTGACAAGGAATTTTGTCAGAAATATTTGTTTCTTGGTCATTTCAAAGGACTATATCTTTGTTTGACTGCCGTTTGCAAATTATTTTGATATAAATTAAGTTCAATGTCGTACAGAAATTTTCAAGGCTTCAGGAAACTTTAGTTCTTCCGGCTTTTTTCTTTACTCTATTACGATTGACTAGGATTTTTTCAAAACATTTTGTCGTTTGTTCAATGAAAAGGACCATAAGCTGTTCAATGAAAAGGACCAGTTTATTTGAGACTATAAGCTAGCACAAAAGACTGTTTCACTATTGGATTTAAGATATTCATGTACCTCACGTTGCTAAAACGGATTGTAAAAAGGAACTTGTAGAGTCGTGCTACCCTCATCATTGAATCTTTATTCCCCACACGGTATCTCTTTTCGTGCGGCCTCTGATCAGACTGTAATGTGGCTTTGCCCCTTGCTCAACACGTATTGGGACCATTGTGGCAACTTATGTACAACCTATGATCAGACTGTAGTACAACTTGTCCTCCAGTTACACTTTAGTGCAATCATTGTCCAAACTATTTAAATGACTTTAACCTCTGATCGAACCGTATTGCAACTTTTGTCCAGATCATTGCGAGACTTAACCATTTCCCAGAACATGTAATTTGGGTCGCATCAAGCAACCGGTATTCGACTCAAAGGGTCTGATTAGAGCTATCTTTGGTCGCACAACTAAACTCGGATGTTATTATGAATGATACACAAAAATGGACGTCCAATTACAATTTGAAAATTGTTTCAGGAAAAAAAATCATCTCAAAAAAGGTTCTCTTAAACATTAAATTATTTCGAAACTTTGTCATTCGCACTGCTTACGAATACATGTTTTTGCAACACAAAATTGACGAGAAAAAATAGTTTAAAAATCAGTTCGATTGTTTTGAGGTTTTTCAATAATCTCAGGGAAACCAGTCTTCACAGTCTGTATCGCGAGTTTTACGCCGGATTTGTTCTTCACTCTATTACGATTGACAAGGATTTTGTCGGAACTAGTTGTGGCTTGTTCACTCTATTACAATTAAAAAGGATTTTTTGAAAATATTTGTCGTTTGTTCAATGGAAAGGACTATAAGTTTATCTGACTGAAGTTTAAAAAACCTTTTGTAATAAACTATGATCAATCTCGCTCTAAAACTTTCAAGGCTTCCAGAGACTTTATTTACTAACTTCCTCTTACATAGCTGGATTAACTTTGCTGCTTTTTAGATCTGGCAAAAACCTTATATTAAAGACTAAAGTTGACTCAGAATCGAATTGTAGTAAAAAAAAGATCCAACTGCTCTTTTCATCAATTTCTTATTGTACAATATTTTTACACTTCAAAGAACTGTAACATAAACTTGCGCAGGTGGTTCGAAGACACAATTTACAAAGTAATTGACAATAACCTGCGCTAAATACTTTAAATACTTTAATTACTATGCGAGTCATTACGAACCTCAAATATGTGGAGATTGAAATAGAGACGTCTAAGAGATAATAAAACTAACGTTATGGAACTTACGAACAAAATGAACAAAACTAAAAAAATGCCCTCTGGTGCCAATTGAGCGTTAATAACCATACTTATGGATATGATGCAATCAATTTTGTTGGGCTACTGGCTGGAAAACGTGCTGTTTTATCTTTTCAATAACACTTTTGATATAGAATTGGTGGGAAGAATTTGGGCGTTCGGATTTTTTGGCACCCTGCCTCCTTCCCCTGACTCTTACAACCTCTCGCTTGTTTTCCGGTTGTCTGTCCCTAGTCTTTAACGTCTCACGGTTGTCTCTTGCTCATCTTGTTTGCCTCTCATCCGTCTCTCAATCTTTTCTTGCTCTCTTTGCGTCCTAGCAATCGGTTGCCTTTGATTTGATTCTATTTATATGTATGATTAGATGTCATATCTATATGTTGATTTCAGAAGTCTTGAATGAGTTTTCAGAAACATCGTAGCTATCTACAAGTTCCATTTATTCTATCTACGGATAGGTATTCACCTTGAATTTTGATCAATATAGCACTAAAGCTGCTTTCTAATTGGTATTGAGATGTTCTTGTACCTCACATGGCTAAAAGGACTGTAAAAATACGGAATCGTGGAATTCTGGAACCCTTTGCTCTGTAGCTTCAATAGATCACCAGACTTTTGTGCGACCTATGATCAGACTGTAGTGCGACTTTGCTCTCTGATGAGACCGTAATGCAACCATTGTTCATAACAATTCTAAGAATTTGCCTTCTGATCAGAGCGTAATGCGGGCATTATCCGAACCGTCTCTCGCCTACAGGTATTCCTAGACCATGTATTTACCTCGAATCACGCCACCGGTGTGCGGCCTAATGTTCAATTCACAGCAGTCTTGGGTTGCACAGCTAATCTTGTTGGTTACTATGGTTGATACACAACAGTTCACAACCAACTAAAGCTGGAAAACAAATTCAAAGACCTGATAGTTTCAACTCTTTGCTCAGATTTTGAATAGGACCGTAGACTAAAAATTTTGAAAACAGGAGGAAAATATGCGGAGTAAATAAAACCATCGAGCTGAGGTCAAATGAAGTGTTAAAAAAAAACAATTTAGTTATAGCTGAAAAGTTTTTGAATGCTAATTATTGACAAAAATTTCTCCCATACTCAATTTGGTTTCAAAACTTTGTAATTTCCACTGTTTTCAAAGACCTCTCTTTCCAACAGTATATGGACGAGAACAATTAACTCAAAAATAAGTTTGACCGTGTTGAAGCTGCTCAATAATGTTTGCAGAACCAGTCTTCAATTTACTTGTGTCTCGAGTTTTACACCGGCCTGGCTCTTTACTCTATTACGATTGACAATGATTTCGTCAAAACTATTTGTAGCGCGGTCATTTGAAAAGAGAAAAACTTGAAGTTGACAAAATCTTTAGTGATAAACTCTGTTCAATCTCGCATTGAAGTTTTCAAGGCTTCAGACAACTGTTTCGAATGTGCTCTTGCTTTTGATTTTTTATTTCTTCTAGTGAAGCAGGAAAGAAATCAATTTCAATTTATATGAATCGAACCGCAAAAAAAATGTTTTCTTTTGTTAGTTCTTCAACGCTTTGTTGACCACTGAACCACTTTTCTCCTCTTCAAGACGTTAGAAAGCTGATGAACTTTTAGTGAATAGAGAAAATGACTCAAGGAAACAAGAAAAAATTTGCTGGAGTTGGACTCGAACCGTAGTTGTTAGTTCTTTATTCAACCAATTCCGTGCTCTTCGCAACTCTGCCATTCGATATCAACTTGTGTTTATCCAACTGCCAGCGTTTCATCTGCACTGTTTGTTTTTCCCAATTTTTCAGTTTATTTTTTACTTGGTTTTCCACTGTTTCCTTAGTTTTCCTTTTTGGGTTCTCAGTTCTCACATTCCGTCTGTCGCTTAGTTGCCTGCCTGGCTGATCACTATCTTAAAATGTCAATTGAGCACTAGTGAATGGTGTTTGCAGCTGGAAATTTTAACTATGCGATTATTCGAGAGTGCTTTTGCAAGTGTTGAGCGACCACTTTCGTTTTTGTGTATCAGCTCTGTTAAAAACGGTATGTTGTGTTGTATTTATTGCCATTTGAATATACCTTTTGGACAATTTAATCTGCATTTCTTTAACTGGCTTTAAAATTGCCTCTTTGTGGAACTTTTTTAAATCAGGTAACATTGTGGTCTTCGTAGGCAAATTCGCCCATTTTTGTACGCTTTTGTATTTTATTGACTAGGGCCTGTGAATAATCCAGCCAGCAAGTGATTGAAAACACAAATATGGGTTGCACCCTAGATTTGGAAACCAAAATTAGACTTACTTCGTTAAGGTTCATATTGCTCAGCTTCCAGAGTTCAAACTGCCTGCTGTTTGCTCTTCGTACTAAATTTCTCCATTGTTCATTCCACCTGAAATGTAAAATGAAAATGAAGCCCAAGAAGTATATCAATTGTGTCTTCCTAATGGATAAACTTTTTCTGATGAGTTCAAGAGAAATTTCTTTCCTTGACGGCTTTTAAAAGATCAGCTAATGAGTTTGATTGGTCAGTGAGTCGTATCAATCAATAAGGTTTTTCAATGATAATTGGACATATTTTTGAATTATAACTAGAGGGCAAACTCGTCACCGAACTATGAGATCTGGATGCTTTTATTTGAGACAAGCGACTGACGTATATTTGAACGGGATTAGGAACAATTACGCTTCCTTGAGTTACTCAAGCTAAAACTATCACTGACCGTGGAATTTATCATCAATGAAGTTCCTTTGTGAGATAAATGATATTATCCAGCTTATGACTGAAATATTAAGCACAGTTGAATTTAATTTGTGAAACAGTCATAAACGCCATACAGCATCGAACGCTTTTCGAAATCTAGGCATACAAAACCAACTTTTTCGGACCATTGGAAGGCTTCACTAACGGGGTGAGTGAGTTTTAAAAAATGGTCTGTGGTGCAGCCGTGTTTTCTGTTAGCACTCTGAGTTTCACCGAACATATTTTGACTTCCACAATGTTCTGTATAATACTGATTTGGTTCCATTTTCAATGCTATCGGAGATTTAAAAAAATATCGATGATTCGGTTTCCTAGTTTTTTGTTGTGTCTCTTAGCAGCTGTTTAAACATTTCGCTTTTCTCCATGTCTGCGAGCGCCACGCAATCTTTATAAAATAATTTTGTGTATTGTGCAGTTTTCTGTTTGGGCTCGTTTTCATTCTTTAGTTCCTTTTTTGCTTTCCAAAATATTTGCTGCCCTTATCACAGGAACTTTCTAGCACTTTTGCTCTTTTTCTGTCTTCTGACCGCCTCATTGATTGTTCAATTTCTTTCTGTACCTAATTTATCTCCGTTTTTAAAGATGCATAGCCATTGCCAAAGGCAGTTTTGAGCTCACTTTGACTTCCTCTTATTTGTGCAGGAGTCTTCCATAAAGTTGTGTTTAGTTCATCTGAATTGCTGCTGAACTTATTTATATCATTCTTTTCCGAATACTGTACTGGCCAGGGATTTAATTATTTGTATAATTTTTGTGCGCCTTCTTTAAACTTGGTGGAGCTGATTTGTGAAATTAATTGAAACAATTGAGATTCATTGTAGTAATTGGAACTCTGTGATCGCTGTCAAGATCTTTTGATTCTTGAAAATTGCTAAAATGCGTACAAAAAGTATCATAGTGAAAGGGTTGATCTAATGATTCTTTGCACTTTACATCAAGTGACAGATAGGTGTGATGACAGTTTCTTAGCAGTTCAAAAAAGCCCTCGTCAATGACATTAAGGAGCTTTTCTCTGTTTTCAGAAGCATAGATTTTTTTGGTTATAGTTGAGTATTTATTCTCATTTTTCTTTTGCGAAGCCTCAGCTAATTTGTGCTAATATGCTCGATAAACTGTCGCATGAGCACGATAAACTGTCGCATGAGCTCCATAACAGTTTGAATTTTTTTTTGCATTTCTTTCGAAACAGTGCATTCTTTAACACTATGCTTTTGTGAGCAGCGAAGACATCAATTTGCATTACTGCCTTCGCTTGCTAAGTGACCAAACTTTTGAATCACAACATTTCTTCACATTGCCAGTATGTTTTGACGCCATGTGTTTGGGCTGCGCTAACTTGGTTATTTGATTCCGTAATTACACGTATTAGTTTTGCTAGTTGCAAATTGCTCGACTTGTGATTCATGAAACTTTGCTGACATTCATTGCGTTGATAATAAGAAGTTCTTATTTTACCTCATCTTCAGTAATATTGTGATAAACAATTACAACGATAAAACTTGGTTTAATTTTAGGGTTAGGAAAAGTGTTCCTGACATTCGCAGTGGCATTTCAAAAAGCCTGATTTAATTTTACTGACAGCATTAGAAATTCTCGTGAAAAAAAATCCTCTGAATGAATGCGAAAAACTGGCTTTGTTCTTCAATACAATCATAAGTTTTACATTTTGAGTGGAGCTAGCACTTTTCTGAAACGTTTTTTTTATTCCGCGCTTTAGTAAGATCACTTTCATCTTGTGCTTATTCATATGCTGTCTTTCTGGCCCCAGATAAAAGTCTGCCATTTTGGCTAATTTTAAGAGTCAGCCTCAATGAGGCTCTGAATTGTCAAAAAACTCTCTATAGAAGCGAGGTTCGGTCAATTTTTTTTTCAAATTGAGCAAAATTTGGCCGTTAAATTTCTACGAAGTCTAAGGCTCTACAGTAAGCAAGAGAGCAACTTAAAAGGGCAACCTAAAAAGGTAAGGCTGAGGAAGATTTGAATTTAAGACATTTATAGCGTAAAAATTAAGACGAAAAGGTAATTGAAAAGCCAGAATATTAAATCTAAAGCAAAGGTCTTATAAAATGGAAAGCAATTAAATCTAAATTAAATCGAAAGGTCTTTTTTTAGAAAAGTCTCACTCGCAAAGAACTCTCCTGAGCAAATTGGAGTTCTAGCTTGTGACTTTATTATCACACTTTGAGGTGTTGATCCGGAAATGACAATAATAGCGAGGCAACATTAATTTTTTAATCATCATAGGCATGAATTTCAAATTCAAGCACTATAAAAAATGTACGTCAAAAAAGATAACTGAACTTTTGATATTCTCTGGAGCCAGATAATATCTATAAAAGCTCATTGATATAACAAAAACTTTTACAAAAATTACAAAATTTTTGCATTAAATCTCAAATTCGTTTTGTTAATAAAATCAAATTGCAAAGTTATTCCTTTAACACACAAAGAATTAAATGTGGACTGAAAATGCGATACAATAAATTAATATATCCTCTGACTATATTATACAAGAATTTTTGACCCCAGTCAATGTTTTATGAGCCATAGATGACATCGTATGATCTCCAAGAATTTTTTTCAATTGCGATAGAAATTGAAAATTATAGATTTTTAGGCTTTGAAATTTTTGTATGATGTCATTGTCCATGTATGATTTCCAGGAAGTCAAATAAGATCCTTGTATGATTACCAAGATTTCATACAAATCATTTATGACCTAGTATGAATACTAAGAAACGTAAATTTTGTATGATGAGCAATCCGGGATGATATACGCAGGGAAAGGTTAGTAGACGCTAATAGACCACAGTCGACAAAAACGTAGCCAAATTATGTCAGTCGAGTATCTTTTTAATTTTAATTTAGTCATGAATGCTCCGAAGGTGCTGAATTATAAGTCACTGCTCAATTTTGATGCGGATCTAACAGAATTTAAACGCTTTCAATACTTGCAATACTATGTATGAAAAACACTGAAATTTTGAATTTTTCAATATTAATTACAGCTGATGTTAAATAGTATACACGGTTTCACCAGCAACACCGCAAAACTGAATGAAATATTAGTTGCAAATTTTTCAATTTTCAAACGCCCCTATTACTGGTCTTACATAAATTCAACAGTTTTACCACTTTATCGTAGAGTTGAACACCTAAACTCTGGTGCATTTGTTGCCTCTTCTTCAAATGTGCCACAATGCCTTAATTTTCCGAAAATTTATTTGCTGTGTATTCTTTATAAATCGGATTACACCAAAACCTACTGTACGTGCTGGTGATTGTGTTGAATGTAAAAAACTTTGTTATAGAATCAACCCAATATTTTCTCAAAAAAGGGCCCTGAGCCAAATTAGGATGAAAGCTAAAACTATGTTAAATCAACGCTGAAAGAAGTGAAAATCTCTACGACCATTTTTTCGAGGATAAGCGCTTATGAAAACGGTATCTCATTCAATATGAACTGACTGAGCTCAGCGTTTAATTTTTGCTCGAGGATCGGCGTGCAAGAGATCGATTAAGTTTCCAATTTTCAACGCTGAGAATTAAGTTTTGAATTTATTTGCGAAGAGAAATGCTGAATAGGTGCTACTTTACGTAAAATGTGCAGTGTTAGGAAAATAGATCGAAAGAAAATAGTTCCCAATTAAATTTTGAAACAATAGATCGAAAATATAATTATTCAAGTTGCGTATTAGCCAATCAGATTAACGCCTCTATTTACTATTACACTTTAAAAAAACTGCAGGTAGATTATTTATAAATTGCAGGTAAATTTACCTAGGACTTGCAAGTAATCTGTTCTTTAATGCAACTTACCTGCAAGCAATCTCAAATACCTGCAATTCTAGGTAATTTCTTATTAGCGTATTCTAGACAAATTAAACGTATCAATTTTTTGCAGGTAATTTTTCAGGTAATGTCACCTGCAATGTTGCTCACCTGCATACGTTGCAGGTAAGTCTACCTAGACATTTTTTAGATTGTATACAGCGTATAATATGTTCGGTTGTTATATTTTGTTCTATTGTGATAGATTCATTTGAAGTCCCACGGGCGGCAAAGACATGGCCATGGCTTTCGAAGCATTGCCAGATGCGGTAATTCATTGCCAACCCACAAATAGCTCCTGATTTCAGCCTATGAGAATAGAGTTCAATTTTCGATCTATTATCCCAACTTTTCTGTTCTCGTTCTATTGTCCAGTCACCAAGATGAGCGCTAAAATAAATGCTTAACTATGTTAGATCAACGCGAAGAACTTGAGTACTGAGTTTATGTAAGATCAACGCTAGATTAAACGTTAAATTACGTAAGATCAACACTAAAAAAGGGTGAAATTTGTTTTCAACCCATTTAGACATGATCTTTGTTTTGTTTCATTAATTTGACACCTCGGCCGGGAAAAGAAAACAATTGCAGCGTAAAATAATATTGGAAACGTTTTGAAAAAGAGAGAATATCAATTCATTTTTGCCCATGACCTGTTCATTGCATAGCTCCCAGGATACTTATGTCTCAAAATTTGCTACAATCACCCCCTCCTCCTATCAGAGTCTGCCACACTAGCAATTCCTTCCATGTAGCATTCTGTTCGTACTCTTTTACCCATTTTGTTTCCCATCAAAAATAATTCATTTCCATTTATTTGTTGGACCCCATTAATAATTTTTTGTTTGCCCAAAATTAGAGGTAAAAACCTTCGATAATGTGGGAAAGAGTGCATTAATTATATTACGTTCAATAAATAGCCCTAAAACTAAGCTATTTTTAAAATGTTCATCTATGGCAAACTAAGATAGTCATTATAGAGTTATTACCTGGATTATCAGGTTATAGTGTGATTATAATTTGAGAGATAACTCCAATTGTTAACTAATTAATTCATTCGAATTTGACAAACTATATAATGCAGTACTTTGCCATCACACTCATAGTCATCGATACCCAGGAACTCTGGCTGTCTGCCTGGACGACTCTGTGCAGTGCACATCTCGTCCCGCTCGTCATCATCAAGAACGTTTCCAGGCTGTGACTCATTGCGCCACAAAATCTCAGGTATAGGTCCTTTTTCACCGTAGAAAGGCGCAGTTCTCCTCAATTTCTGAGCATTTGGACCAGGTGGAATAGGGTCATCTCTTTTGTAATATGTCCAAAAGCCAGATTGATTATTAGTAGGAAGCCCCTGTTTTATTGCCCAATCCAGTACTATGCCCAGCTGAGTCTGTTCAAAAGAATGAAGTCTGAGGTAAAGTGATTGGAGTATAAAATTCATGGTCTGGGCAGATATTTATACTCGAATGGTTCAAAATGCAAAGTCTGGATGAGATTGTTTGCCACATAAAAGCCAGCCGACTAGCATTACGAGCCAGTTCCCCTACCAAATGAAGTGGGCCATTTTCCTCTTTAATCCCACAAATCGTAGATTAGCTCGGTGACCCCATTTGTTTACCCCCTCCCCCCCCCCTACCCCCACCTCATTTCTCGCCTATTTATTAACCCCTCTATCATTTAACCCCACTATCATTTAAACCCTCTATCATTTCACCCCGATTTTAATAAAATTAGGGCTATTAAACTAGGACATATCAAGTCCCTCTCCGGCCAGCACCATGCCTCAGTCGCCCATGTGACTCGAAAAGAAATTCTCACACCCGAACGATCAAACACCCACATATTTTAATATCATATCATTTAAAAACTCCTCTACATTTAACCCCGCTATTATTTCAACCCTCTATCACTTCATCCCGCAAATTAGCAGTCGACATTAAAGGCATGTTTTGTCATAATTAAGAGCACAACTTGATCCCGTATGTTCCATTGTAAGAGTTTCATATCAGTTTCCATGGGCCGCTGAGGCATGACCATATTGGGTGAGTGATTAACTGATTTTGCTTAACAAAATGAACACTGATGATGAATAATTGAACTTCTGTAGCATGTGATGATTTCTCTACATTTTATAATTTTCTCAATTCAAACTTTACTAAGAGCTCAAGAGAAGCAATTCTGATGTATTTTCTCCTCGAAAAAAACTTTTAATTTGCATACCTGTTATGCGATTTATCACGAAGTTCGGGGGGGGGGGGATGTAGAGACACGTTTCTCTATTTCAACACACTTAAACGCTTAAACACGAAGATTGTGTTCACGAAAATAGATCTAGTTGACCAAACTTGAAATTACTTTTTGTTCGTTTTTATCTTCTAATTTTATTATTTACTTCCGTTAACCTCAAAATTTTCTTTAAAATCTTTAAAAAAATTCATGTGTTAGTTACTGAGTGCTTAGTGTCGTGGTCAAGTGTCTGGTTGAATCAGTTATTGTACAATTTTAGGGTACATTGTTTTTCAGTATGTGTATGTGTACATAATATATGTTGTTTATTTCTTTAAATGATGTCGACAATTCGCATTTCAAATATGTTTTTGGCGAACTGAAAAGAACTCAGAATTCGAATAAATAGTTTTCTTCGGACTTCCTTAACATAAGTTTTGGGTTTTTTCTGATATACACCCCTTCTCCCTCGCTTAGTCTTCATTTAACCTATATCCATTACCATAAGTTGACCATCAAAACAAACCTGATTTTGAACAGCCGTTCTGTTCCAGAGGCAAAATTCAAACAGTAATTTTCAGTAAGTTGGATAGGATGGTGGGTTCATTGACTCCAAAAGCATTTACAAACAATTACTGAAATGAAGCCAAATTTTTTTGCATGTGCCGCAATTATTGAACTTTTTAGCAATTATTGCTATTGATAACTGGACTCGGGTTCGAGGACTGTAAACCCAGCGACTACGAATTGACGGACAATTAAGTGTTAGCTTGATTTATCGGTCCTACTGCTTTTCACCCCTATTCATGTAACCCCGCATATCTTAACATCATATCATTTAACCCCTCTATCAATTCGCTCCTCTATCATTTCATGCCACCAACTAGCAGTCGACATCAAAGGCATATATCGTCAAAATTGAAGGGATAACCTAATCTTATGTTCGTTTGTGATAGTTTCATATCAATTCGCATGCGCCGATGAGGCATGGCCCTGACCCACGAGGCATGGCCAATTAATTGTTTTTACTAATTTAATAGTCTATTTTTTATGAAATAAAGATTTCGTTATAGAGGGGTTAAATTAAATTGGCTTGAAAATAGATGGTTTAATAAATCGGGGTGAAAGATAGGAGTTAAATAAATGACAGTGGGGTTAAACGATAGAGGGTTAATAAACTGGATTGAAATAAAATCGTTTTAAAAGTTTAGGTGAAAAATTTTAATATAATAGAAATTTATAATTGGTATTACAATACCGCTGATTCGAAATTCCGCACAGCAACTTAATATCATTTTAGATATACTGCGGGAGGCATAATTAGTTAAAGTCCCAAGTTGAGGTCCAGAAGCAAGGATGTCCACACCGACAACTAACGCTCAAGGGGAGGTCGTGCGTTCAAAATTACATAATGTTGAAACATCAAAAAACGTATGAAAATGTGAACATGAAAGCACGAAAGTCTGGTGAACGCACGGAAATCTGAACATGAATGCACGGAAGTCTGAGCACGAATGCACGAAAGCCTGGACATGAACGCTTGCAAGTCTGAACAAGAGCGCACAAAAGCCTAAACTTGAACGCAAGAAATTCTGAACATGAAGATTCGAAAGTCTGAACACGAACGCACGAAAGTCTGAAGAACGCATGAAAATCTGGGAAAAAATCTGACCAAGAGTCTGATAAACGCGTGAGAGTCTGACCATGAACGCAGCAAAGTCTGGTAAACACACCAAAGTGTGGACACGAGCAAATGAAAATGTGAACACAAACACACAAAAAAGTGATTATGGACGCACGAGTGTCTGATGAACGCGCCAAAGTCTAGACATGAACGCACGAACGTCTGAACTTGAACGCCCGAATGTATGAACATGAACGCACGAAAGTCTGGCAAACGCACGAAACTGTGGACTTGAACGCACGAATGTCTGGTAAATCCACAAAGTCCGGACATTAACGCTCGAAAATCTGAACATGAACGTACAAAAGTCTGAAAATGAAAGCAAAAATTTCTGAACAGGAACGCACAAGAGTCTGAAAAACGCACAAAAGTCTGATCATGATCGCACAAATTTTTTTGTACTTCCATCAGATCTTTCCTGTGTTCTTGCCCACACTGAAAAAACTCATCCTTCGGGATTGTATGTTTTCAAGAAGATGAAGAAGCCAGAGGGTTCCATGAGTCAACAAATCAATATATTTATAGTCTTTTTTTAGAAACCTGGGCACCTAGAAATCTTAATACCAATGGAGAAACAGCCTTATTATCCTACCGTGACTTTTTACCAAAATTAAGGTTTCGGTGTTTATCTACCGATATTCAGAATAAAGTGAACGTCTAAAAAGCTAAGATTTTATGAAAACTCATTCAAGACTTCTGAAATCAACCTAAACATATAACATCACATTATACAAATGAACAGAGTCAAAGCAAAGAGAGACGAACGAGAGGCGAACAAGACAAGAAAGAGATGTGCGAGAGACTAGCGAGCGAGCACAAGCTTCAGAGGCTAATTTTATTACAGCTCGCTACTTTTTGTTTAAGAAACTGATTCCTTCAAAAAACACACCAGACACCAAAAACCGCTCTAGAACTTATGAATTTAGTAATTCTGAATGTGGGTCAGTGTGGTTGAAAGTAACAGAAGTTAATATCAGTTTAACTATTTTTCCTTTTATGTCACACAAAAAATGCCAAAAAGATTAAAATGTGTAATTCAGTGAAAGTATGGCAGCTGCTAGTCGGGAAATTAATAGATTAGGAAACCATGAGTCCTTGAATGTAATGAGCAGCTGAGCTCAAGTCAGATGCTAACAGAGTTCTTCAGTTTGTAACAAATGACCGGGAAATAATTACAGACTTATGGAAGTGGCATAGTTTTCATTTGGGAACTTTTTTCCCACTCTGAACAAAATTTTCGTTTCGATTGCTACATGCGGACCAATTAATTTTCGTATTTGCGCTGAAATGGCTAAGTACAGCCTTTGTGCCAGGACTACACATTACGGATTACACACGATTATAAAGGTATAGTTATCATAATTAAAGATGGCTGGTTTTCCTCTATTTAATTTTATATATAACTCACCTCACTGTTAGACGTTTGAGACATTAATGCCTCTGAAAAGCCTCCTATTGGAAATTATAGCTCTTATGAAAAGTTTGTTTGTAATGTTTCTCCGGACCCCCTTAATGGGGTCCGGACAAATGGAGAGCCCACTTATTGGGTTCCCGACTATAAAATCAAAAAAAGTTTTTGTTTAGTTAATTGCGGCCAATCATTTTTGTTCCTTGTAGAGATTCTTCAGTGTAGAAATTGAAATCAAGTATATATTTTACTTATTTTTCATTATGCGAGCAGTTATTAAGGAATAAAACTTTTGAGATTATTTGATATTTGGGTGTGATTTTGATGACTCTACGAGTAAGTTTTGCTAGTTTTAAGATTTTTTCGTATCAAAGTCCTAATTAAAAAACTTTCTCTTAACAATAAAATTAGGATTAATTTTGTGTTTTTTACAGACAAACATCAAAAGAGGCCGGCTTCGGTAGTCTCATCAGGACGTTTAAAATCTAACGAAATTGATTTCCGTGGATTTATTTTGATTAAAAAATTGATAAAAATTTGGACAGTTTTTTTCAGTTTCTTTTCACAGTTTTTAGTTTTTTGCTCGTGTCATTTAGAGATAAGTACCATTACATAGCAAGGTTGTACTCATAAAAAACCCATTGACGCCAAAAGTAGGCCCAAATGAACTTTTGTTTTGTAGTATTTTGATTCAGGGATTTATCGTGCATATTTGTTTTGGCTTCAACAATGTGTTTTCATTTTTATTCATAATTTTTTTGTTTTGTTTGCAATTTAATTGTCCTAAGTATTAGCCTCGTTATTTTAAAAGTGAAATAATTAGCTTCTTAAAGAGGAATAAATGAACCAATTTAATGCTTTCCATGCATATATAGGGGTTGTTGAGAATTTGAAAATAATTTTTTACGGTCCAATAATCACTAAAGCTCGCAAATCTGAACAGGAACGCACAAAAATATAAACATGAACACATGAAAATCTGGACATGTCCAAACAATCCCAAACAACCTTTATGTACGCACGATAGTCTGGTGAAGGCACAAAAGTCTGGACATGAATGCACGAATGTCTGAACCTGAACGCATGAATGTTTGAACATGAATGCGCGAATGTCTGATGAACGCACGAAACTCCGGACATGAACAAACGAAAATCTGAACATGAATGCACGAATGTCTAAACTTGAACGCATGAATGTATGAACATGAATGCGCGAAAGTCTGATGAACGCACGAAACTCCGGACATGATCAAACAAAAATCAGAACATGAAAGCAAAAAAATCTGAACATGAATGCATGAATTTCTGGACAGAAACGCACAAGAGTCCGATAAACGCACAAAGTCTGATCACGAACACACAATTTTTTTGGTACTTTCATCAGATCTTTCCTGTGTTCTTGCCCAGACTGAAATAACTCATCCTTCGGAATTGTATGTTTTCAGGAAGATGAAGCAGCCAGAGGATTCCATGGGCCAACAAGTCCATATATATTTCTATATATATATATATATATATATATATATATATATATAAATATATATATATATATATATATATATATATATATATATATATATATATATATATATATAGCCTTTTTTAGCACTGTGGGGCACCTAGACGTCTTAATATCAATAGAGAACTTTCCTACCGTGAGTGTATATCAAAAGAGCTAAGACGTTTTGAATACTCTTTCAAGACTTCTGAAATCAACCTAAACATATAACATCACATCATAAAAATGAACAGACTCAAAACAAAGAGAGACAAACGAGAGGCGAACAAGACAAGGGCACTAAAGAATTTTTGTGTTTTGTTTGCATTTTCTTTGTCCTAAATTTTAGCCCCGTTTTTTTTAAAGTGAAATAATTGGCTTCCTAAAGAGGATTGAGTGAACCAATTCAATGCTTTCCATTCTTACATATGGGTTGTTGAGAGTTTGAAAATGTTTTTTGAATGAAAAAAACAATGGAAAATTCACATTTTTTAAATTCAATTCTGTGAACTTGTAAGTCTCTCCCAGTAAGAACGGGTGAATTGTGCTTAATAATGACTCATAATCTTTCTGGTTAGATTTTTCACCTTTGAGTTTTTGCTATCAAGACGTTGAGGCTAAGAATGATTTTCCACAAAATTTTCCGATCTTTAGGTAAATGTTAATAATTGTGGTTTTTGTTTAAATTTTGTCTTCTTATAACACTATGGAAAGCTTCAATGGTGTTGAATAGATTTCTAGCTGATCGGAAGAAAAATTATCAGCGAAAGAAACGTTTGTTTTGATTGGGCTGCGCTCCCTGTTCTGGCATTTATCTATTTGATTTTCGTTGGCTTTTTCCAGCATTTGTTGTCCTTTCTGTAGACAAAAGACGTTTTTCGATTAATGCAAGATGTCATTGCCTTACAATGAGAAAATAGGTAAACGTGTTTAATCCTTTCTGTTTAAAGCTAATGGTTTCAATTGACATGAGACTCAATCTGGAGTAAAATAACCTATTCAATGCAGTCAGTTGATAGCTGATGGTTTTGCCGACATTAATTTTTTTGCTTCGAAAATTTGTAATTTTTTAAGAAAATGTTCTCTTCATTTTTGTATTTTTTTCTGTCAACTAAAAACCTAGTCTTATCCACTAGATGTCCCATCCATCTTTTTGACCGATAAATCATTTTTTAATTTGGTTTTTTGCTGCAGCCGATGTTTTATATCGTTGACACTAAGCGTTTTCTTAAAAATTTTCTGAGTGCTAAATTTTTGTTCTTTTTTTGTCTTCCTTTTAAAATTCGAAAGCTTCAATGGTTATAAAAAGATTTCTAGCTGATCGGAAGAAAAATTATCAGCGAAAGAAACGTTTGTTTTGATTGGCCTGCGCTCCCTGTTCTGGCATTTATCTATTTGATTTTCGTTGGCTTTTTCCAGTATTTGTTGTCCTTTCTGTAGACGAAAGAGGTATTTCGATTCATGCATGATGTCATTACCTTACAATGAGAATATAGGTAAACGTGTTCAATCCTTTCTGTTGAAAGCTAATGGTTTCAATTGACATGAGACTCAATCTGGAGTAAAATAACCTATTCAATGCAGTCAGTTGATAGCTGATGGTTTTTCCGACATTAATTTTATTTGCTTCGAAAATTCGTAATATTTTAAGAAAATGTTCTCTTCATTTTTGTATTTTTTTCTGTCAACTAAAAACCTAGTCTCATCCATTAGATGTCCCATCCATCTTCTTGACCGAAAAATCTTTTTTTAATTTGGTTTTTTGCAGCAGCCGATGTTTTATATCGTTGACACTAAGCCTTTTCTTAAAAATTTTCTGAGTGCTAAATTTTTGTTCTTGTTTTTGTCGTCCTTTAAAAATTTTGCAATAAAAACAAGTCCCCCTCAAATGACATCAAAGTGAATATATACAACTTGTCTTTTACCTGTTAAAAATGATGTATACAAAATAAATGAAGTTAAATCAATCAAAATTCAGATATTAGCCGGTGACTTTTTTATCCTTAATAATTTGTCTTTCCGGAAATTTCCCGCAAACTTTTCTACATTTTTATATATGTAGTTATCATGTAGTGTTGTCTTATAGCCTAAATTAACCAAAAAGAGGTCTATTAATGACCTATAAGTAAATCTGCCAAGAAGTTTTTGAATGGCTTTGATTACTTTGAATATTTTTTAAAAAAGATCCATAGTTTTTTGAGCCTCGCCCAATTCTTTTTCCAAAATTTTTTCAAAAGTTTTTTTTGTCGGCTGGCTTTCTAGTCCATTGAGTACAGTTCCCAACCTGTACGAGAGAAATTGTATCATTAGGGTTTGTCTGATGGTACATTTATTTCGCTATTACATTCTTCTGAATCTAGTTATTGAGTTTTCTCCAATGAAAAATTTGTTTTCTTCTTTTGTTTTTTCTGTTGTCTTGCAGTCTTATTAATGGCAAGTATTATAAGTTCTCTAATGCGGCACAACATCGCATAGTCATTTTGTAGTTTGAACATTGGAATGTTGAAAATGATGAAATTAGGAAGTCACAAGTCGCTGAATACAAAAAGCAGCTGAGCTCAGTTTAGATAGCAATTGCGGATTTCAGTTAGCAAAAAATTACTGGGAACGTATCAGTCTTATCGTAGTGGCATAAATCTCATTCGTGAATTTTTGTTTTCCCAACGTGAGCAAAAGATTTGTTTTCATTGCTATTAGCAAACCAAGTGCTACTCGTCTTTGCAGTGATAATGCTAAGTACAATTTGTGATTCGGCACTGTACATTAAAGAATGTATACACGATTGTAAAGGTTTAGTTATCATAGTTATAGACTGCTGTTTCTTCTATCTAATTCTATATATAACTTTCTTCTCCGATAGACGTTTGAGATTAATTAATCTAAAAGATTTTGTTCAGTTAAGTTGTCGAATGAAATATTTTGTCCAATGAAAAATTAGTTGTATAAAACCAATAGCGGTATCTTTATAGAGCTCATCAAGCAAGAATAAATTAAAAACAGTTATTGAATTTTTTTGGAGCAGCTAAAGAGGTTCATTTTTTGGTGTATATTTGAAATTTGGTATTGATTTTGTTGAATTTAAGCGACTTTTTTTGATAAATTTTAGACTTTTTTGCATCAAAATCTTAGTTCAAAAATGTTTTTTTTTGCTGTAAAGTTAAGTTCAAATTTCTATTCTTCACTGACGTACAGCAGAAAGCCTGGTTTTTGGTCTCATCAGGACGTTAACAATATAAAAATTTTGATTTCCTCGGACAAAATTGGATTGAAAATGAATAAAAATTGGATAGCTTTTTTCAATTTCTTTTGATTGTATTTAAGTGGCTCTCGCGTCATTTAGAGACAAGTACCAACACATAGCAAAATTCTACTCATGAATAACCGCCGCATTGAAAAATGGCCTAATGAATTTTATTTTTATAGTAAATTGTATTCTGCGAATCATTACCCATATTTTTTATGACATCAACACTGTGTTTGTATTTTGTTTGAACCTTTGTGTTTTGCTTGCGTTCGTATTAGTGTCTATAAATTGAAGTGCAATAAATGGCTTCCTAAAAAGGTTATCTGAAACAACCTAATATTTTGCATGCATGCCAAATGGTCGTTGAAAAGTATGTGTTTTGACTTTTGTTTGAGTTTGTTGAAAAGATGTTGAAAAGTATGTGTTTTGAGCAAGATTTTGGTTGATTTTTGTCGACTTATTACAAAATGCAAAGTTCTCAATGCGTTGAAAGTATTTCTAGTTAATTAGAAAGGAAGTAATCACCGAAAGGTTGTTTGTTTTAATGGTTTGGACTCCTTGTTATGCCCTTTTGCTGTAATTATTGTCCTTTCTGTATACATAGGACTTACTCCGATTGATGAACGATCTCCTAGGACTACCCTAAAGATATTAGTAAACATTTTTTTAAGACTTTCAGCTGAAAACAATTGGCTTGAATGGCTCTAATACTACGAGAAGAAATAAAATTTTTTTGTAAATCTGTTCAAATTTTGTGACTCTCTAAAGTAACATTATGACAATACTGAGACATCCCATTGGTGTAGATTATGAAAAACAGAATTCAAAAGTTGTCCCTGAGTACCTAAATGTTTCAGTGAAATAAACAATCTTCTCCCTCTTTATTTTTTATTTTCTCGTTTTAGCCTGCGACGGTTTTTTTTTTCATTTCAGTCGTGTGATTTTTTCTCATTAACTACAAGGGTGAATAGCTTCCTTTAGTTGGAGTTAACCTCATGAATGAATTGCGCTTTTCCATTTTGTGTGATTTAACCTTCAACCAATATACGTTACAGCCGATTTTTCATATCTTTGACACTCTGCCTTTTCTAAAAAAAACTGTTGGTGAAGAAATCTCCTTCTTCTTTTTTGTTGTCCTGCAAAACTTTTGCATTAAAAACAAATCACATTCAATTGACATTCAAGTGAGCACATTTAACTTGTCATTTATATATTGACTAAGATAATAAAAATAATAAACGAAATAAAAACACATAACACTCAGATATTAGCCGATGACATTGAATGCTTCAGTAAATTGCGTTTATGTGAATTGTTTGTAAGTTTTTCTCTATTCATGTATCTGTAGTTATTTTTGTTCTCTCCCATAGCTTAGTACCAACAGATAATGGACTTATAAATGACCTTGAGGACTTATAAATATATAAATAAGAAAGTTTTTTATGAAAGTATAATGGATATTTAGAGTTCTGAAATTATTTTTTAACAAAAAATTTCGGTGGATTTTTCAGCTTCGTCTCTTTTTTTTTCAACTGTTTATCTAGTCATATATATTAGGGGTCCCTATTGCGTTGTAATTCAAATCAAGTGAATCTTTGTAAATTTGGCTTTATCTGATATTTTGATTTCGCAACTACGTGCTTTTAAAACTGGAAATTGAGTTTTTTATCGTAAAAATTTTCCTTCTTTACTTTTTTGCTGTTTGTTCTGTCGTTTAATTTTACTCTATAATTTTAAAAATGAGATATTACAAGTTCGCTAAGGCGGCTTTTGGCTTATCGTTCAATAATTCGTTTAATAGTTTGGGGTTGCAACAGTTTTATCTTACAAAAGCAACTATTTTTTTAAACATCTTTTCATTTCTTATGGAGGTAGGTCAAAAAAATAAGTCAATTAAGATTGTGGATGAAAGGGGTCAGATACTTAACTTGTATTGAATTTGTTTGAAAGACTTCCGGGTTGCTCTTCCGATGGCTCTTATACCTTAAATACCTTTATTGTTTTATTCGTTTTCAGGTTTCGTAAAGCTAACCTGCACAAATCTGACATTATACAAAGAAACTCGGCATGTTAGAATCAACAATCTGTAGATTTGCATAGCTGTGTCACGTCAATAAATGTCACGCTATGAAATTATTCAAAAATTACCTTATTCTTGACTGCTGTTTTGTTCTTTATCCAATTTAAATTGATCGTCGCCTCGCAAAATGCCTCAATAATTTCTAAAGTTTTCCTGTAGCAATTTTAATGTAATCCCATTTACTTCACTAACTGTTTAGTTTTCTTTTTTGGCAAAATGTCAGATGTAAAACTCCATTTAAATGTTGTTAAACCAAGCGTTTTGCTTGAGCTCCAGACAAGAAATGATGGAACTCAATTTTTAACCCCCGAAACAAACGCTGACTTACAAATTCGCCTCATTAAATAGTCCACAAAACTTTGTGAACTTTGCAACAACCTTCAAAGTTGAATGCCTTGAGAAGATTTGTAGTTGAACGGAAGGAACGTTATTAGCGAATCGCTGTTTGTTTTTACGGCTTCGACTCCTTCCTGACACCTTTCAACTAAATTTTTGTTTTTGCTGTAAACATTGTCTTTTCTGTAAAATTAGGACCTATTCCAATTAACAAATGATCTCATTGGCTTACAATCAGGGTATAAGAAATCGTGTTCATTGCTTTCTGTTGAAAGCTGTTGGTTTGAAATTAAGAATTGTTTTTAAATTTTCGTACATTAGACAAATTTGTTGGTTCCTTAAAGTATTATTATCACAAAAGTGAGACGCCCATTGATGTTGACAGTAGAATCAACGTGGGATTACATTAAAATTGCTACAGGAAAAGTTTAGAAATTATGGAGGAATTTTGCGAGGCGAAGATCAGTTTAGGAGATCCAACATTTTTCCCTGATAGCCTATTTTTTTTAAAAAAATTTGGACATTGTTCTATTTTGTTGTCAATTTATTGGTTTTGACTGCAATTTTTTTCAATTAAGTCCCCAATTTTAAATTTTTTCTTGTAAAAGACAAAAGTTAAGAGCATCTTTTTATTGAATCTAGCATCATGAATGACTTGTTCCTTCCACTTAATTGTGGTTTGAACTTCAACAAATCTACTGGTTTTATACTAAAATCAGCGATGTTTTTATCTTTGACGCCATGCCTTTTCTAAAAAAATTTTGTTGGCGATAAAATTTCCTGTTTGTTTTTTGGTTTCCTTCAAAAACTTTAAATTCAACACAAGATGAATTCAAAGAACATCCAAGTAAAAATATACATTTTCTTATCTAAATTCTAACTTAAACAAAATAAATAGTAATTAAAATAATAACAAATAAACTCCAAAATATTAGACAATGACGTTAAATGCTTCAATAAGTTGTTTTTTCGTATTAATTTTGTAAATTTTTCTGTTATTATGTATCTTTAGTTATTTTTTCGTCCTGTCATATGGCATAGTCTCACCAAAGATAGATTCCCTAAGGACTTATAACTAAATCTATCCGAATTTTTGTTAGCATATAACTTGTTATCTAAATACTAACCTAAACAATATAATAAATAATCTGAATATAAAAAAAATATTTTTCAGATATTAGACGACGACATTAAATGCTTCAATAATTTGGGTTTTCGTAATATTATTGTAAGTTTGTCTGTTATTTTATATCTTTAGTTATTCTTTTGTCCTGTACTATGGCTTAGCCTCACCAAAGATAGATCCCTTAAGGATTTATAAGTAATTAAATTCAAAATTTTTTTTTGCAAAAGGCTAATAGTCTTTATGCTCTTTAAATTAAGTTATTTTGAAAAAAAAATTGGTGGGATTTTTATGCTTCGCCCGTTTTTTTTCTTCTTCTCGACTGATTATCTAGTCCCATTAGGTATGTGTCCCATCTGTTTTGTAATTGAGGAGAAGTGAACTTGTGTAACTTTAGTTTCATCTAATGGTATTTTGTATTCGCTACTAAGGGTTTCTAAAACTAGATATTGAGTTTCTGCCACAAATAATTTTTTTGTTTGTTTTTTTTTGTCTGTGTTATCGCGAAGTTTTATTAATGACAATTATCAGAAACTGTCTAACGCGGTTTGACCTGTTATTATCCGTTTGTGTTTGTAACAATTTTTGTCGTGCATTAATATCGAATTTTTGTACATCTGTTCTCTTCATTTGTTATACAGTTAAGTCAAAAATTAAATCAATTAAGATTGTGGATAAGAGGGATCGAAACATTGTGTGCAAACTCGCATTATCGGGCCTCTTCGTTTTTTGTTTTCAAGAATTTATTACATTGCAAGGCGACAGCAACTAAAATGTTTAATTTGTATTGCCTTTAATTGAAAAAATTTCTGGTTTCGAAAAAAATATACCCTTATTGTTTTATTCTTTTTGATGGTTCGTAAAACTAACTTGTACAAATCTGAATTTTCACAAAAAACTATTTATGTACGAACCATCGATCTGTAGATTTGCTTAGCTCTGTCACGCCACTAGATGTCACGCTATGAATTTATTCAACAAATACCTGATTAGTGACTGCTGTTTTGGACCTCATTCAACTCAATGTGATCTCGCCTCGCAAGGTTTGTCATTAATTTATAACCTTTTCCTGCAGCAATTTTAATGTAATCAAATTTACTTCAATAGCTAACATATTTTATAAGTATAACCGACTAACGTCGGGCGAATTGCTCTCAAACGACCGGCGAGTGGTTGGCTTGGTCAGTAGCTAGCCACGGGGGGGGGGGGTGCACAGGGGGCTGATGGGGAGCAGCACTGGGTTTGGGGGTGGGGCAACAGCGCGGTGGGGGGGGGGGGTTGGAGGCAATAGTGGGGGTGGGGGTCAACAAGGGGGGGGGTGTCTCAACCTCTAAGAACCGCCCTTCAGAACATCAGTATAAGTATAAGTCTCCAAAACAGTTTGAGCTGAAACAGACCTGAAAGGCTCTAAGAGCACTTAATGCCCGCTGGGCGCTGCCTGTTTATCCAGTTTTTGAGGACGAAAAGTCAAAGACGTCAGACGAAAAATTGTTCAAGCGAAAAATCTCATAAAAAAGACCGACAGGACTAATATAAATGCTACAAACTTCGTTTGAGACCAATTAATTATGGTAATATTTCAGATGTAAAATAAATAAGATTGGAAATTGGTTTCTCTCCCAACAATATCGTTCGTTTTTTTTTTCAATTTCTTTCTCTACATTTTTCTTTTGTTCCATCTTCATTCTTCGTTTTTCCTCCAATTGACAGTTTACTAGTTCAGTTTTTATTGGTCTTTTTGTCTGTGTCTATTGCTTGAATTTGTTTCTTTCTTGACTCTTTTCTTTTTTCCTTTTTTCTATCTTTTTTCCCATAGAATAATTGTTTTTTGTTTCTACCTCCTTGAATCCTGTTCACGCGTCTCTCTCTTTTCTTTTTCATTTTCTTTCTTTTTTTATCTGTCCTTCTCTTGTTCAGTTTTTTGTTCACTACCTTTTTTTGGTTCTTCCATTTTCAACTCCCTATCGTATCCGATCCTCGTTTTTCTCTCTTCCGCTCTCTCTCTCTCTCTCTCTCTCTCTCTCTCTGTCTTATTTTTTATTCTATAGTTTATTTTCTTCTAATTGTTTCAATTTGTTTGTGCAAGATGTTCTCCCTCACGCTCCATTTGTCTTCCTCGTTTATCTCTTTCTATTTTCTTGTTCGTTTTTTTTTTCGCTGTGTTCCGTCTCGCGATTTTTCTCTCAGTTTCATTCCTCTTTTTCTACTTTGCACATTGTTCGCCATTGATCTTTCATTACATATGTTTCTATTTTCGGATCTTTTACTGTTCTTCTTGATTTTTCTTCGTATTACATTTCCATTTTTCTCATTTTTTTAAAATTTTCTGTCATCCCTTTTCGATCTCCTGTTGCTCAACTCTCTCCATTACGTCTTCCACCTTAACTTCTGAATTTTCTTTACTCTCTCCTTCCCTCTCGTTCGTTCTCTCTATCAATTCTGTATCTGTTGTCTTTCCTCTTTTTTAGACTTCTTAAGTTCTATCTCTTGTTTCAGTTTGTTATCCTGTTTCTCGTTCTATCTATTAATCTTTTTATTTTTTTCTTTTCATTTATTCTTCTCTGAGTTTCTTTCTCCTTCTATAACTCTCTTCTGTTGATCTTCTTCTTCTCCTTCTCTTTCTGTCTGTCTCTTCGTCCTCCTTTGTTCGTATAACTTTTCTTTCTACAAAACATTTTTCAATCACAAATAAACAAGAAATCTAGTTTTTTCTTCTTATGTTTTTGTGTCTATTGCTCTTGCTTTTTTATTTTCTGCCTGTTTTTCACCTCTTTCTTCTTCTTTTTGTTTCGTTTCACCTGAAATCCAATTTTCGTGCTTTTGGTCTATCATTTTCTTTCTTTTTTTGCAATTTCCTCTAATTACAGTTTCTAATTATTTGTCATGTGCCTTAATTCCTTTCCTCTATCGCTCGCCCTCTCTCTCTCATTCTCTCTCTCTCTCACACTTTCCTTCTTTCTTTCTTTCTCTCTCTCTCCTTCACTCTTGTTCTTTATCTAACGTTTTCTCTTTCTCTCACTTGCTTTTTGTGTCACTTGTTTTATATCTCTTTAATTTCTGCACTATTTCCAGCTTTATATTTTCTGTTTTCCCTCTACTTCATTTTTGTCTTCTCTTTGTTTCCAAAAACTCTCTGTTTTATATTTCTCCTTTTTGTCGTTCTTTTTCCTGATTTGTCTGTTCTTTTTTTCTTTGTTTTGTTTGATCCCTTTCTTCTCTTTATGCTTTTATCTTTTTCGCTCTTCCGTCACTTCCTCCTTCAGTCCTCATAATCGCCTCCCCTTTTTTCGTAGGAGATGAGAACAGAATCTATTCGGATGCCAGAATCTTATCAATGTAGAATACAATTGTATTTTCTGAATGTTTTCAACCACTATTTGTTAACAGTTTTCTTGCGAAGTAAATTTTGATAAAATAAAATAATTTGATTATGATTGTCTTACCCCTGTTTCATTGCTCCCGTATAACAATTTTTTCTTATTCGGCTAGTAAGATCTTGATTTCTTATAGAACTTATCGCTTTGAACTGTCTAGTTTGCATGATTTAAATTGGTCTATCGTTCACATTTTCAAGCCTCCAGGTGAACTTTTAATTCAATTCTATAATAAAACGCTTATCAATTTTGGTTTCTCTCAAGAATTGTCTTTTATAGTAGTGGGATAGTATATAAACAAAATTTATTTTCAAGCTGCTTGATGATTTTTTAGCCTCCCGCTAAAGTGGGCTATATTCCTCCTCTTCTTCGTTAATATGCATATTGAGGGAGGTGAGGTACAGATAAAATACTGACAATAAAATGGGGTTAAAAATGAAAATAAAATTAAGTGGTACCTGCATAGCAGGTAGAGGCTACGATAATGATTAATAAAATAAACAAGGTAGTACGCTAATGATTAATAAAATATACAAGGAGGCCAGCTCATGTGCAATAGCAAATAATGTTTATCATAATCACCATCGGGCTTTTCAGTTGGGATTGAGCATTACCCGCCACAACTGTCACAAATTAGCTGTTTCTTTGGCAATGGAGAACCACTCTTCATTTCACTTCTTGTGAGACATCCTTGGTGGCTTGAGGTGTTGTTTGAGTTCTTCGCACACGATGCTTCTCCAGGTGATTTTTACACCACCGGGTGGCCGCTTTGAAGAGGGTCCCCTGACGACCTCAAGGGTGGCGTCGGGGAAACATTTCTCAGGCAACCTAAGATCGTGACCCAGCCATTTCAAGCGTCTACGTTTGATGGAGATGTCGAGGTTGCTGATACTCTGGGGGCTCCATGAGTTCTTCGCCGGCACCTCTTGTTGAATCCCATCAAATTCTTCAGCTTTGAGGCGCGGAGCGCCAGGTTTCACAGGAATAGAGAAGCACATTTGTGATCAAGCATTGTATACTTTGGTCTTCAACGAGCGCAGAATGTCTTTCAAGCAACAGAACTTATCAAGGTTCTTGCAACTCTGGGTGGCTCTGCCTATGCGGGAGTTCACTTTTCGGGCTATTTTGCCCTTTAGTTGGATCGAGCTCTCCAGATTTGTGAAATGTGCAACGAGATTGAGTTGGGCGTCGTTGCAGGAGAGAGTGGAGCCTTCTTGTTTGCTGCAGAGTTCAGTCTTCTTTACGCTAGTTTTTAGGCCGCAGGACTCTGCGTTACTGTTAAGGGCATCAAGAAGTCTTTGGACGTCATAAAAGTTGCCATCGACTAATGCGAAATCATCAACTTAGTCGAGATCTGCCACGGCGGAGTCGTCCAGGCTGACACCAAACTTACCAGTTCGAAGCGCGGAGATCATGTTATGGTAGATGACTAAGTTGAACAGTAAGGGGGCTCAAATAGAGCGTTCGCAAACCCCGGTTTTGATGTCAAAGGATCGCGATGTCACTCAAATTTGGCTCCGGCTCTCCGCGTGTAGCATAAATATTACTTTGTTGGGAAGACCAAGGCTTGCAGCAATCTTCCAATTGCAGTGGTGGTTAACGTTGTCAAAAGCTACTCTAAAATCGGCGAAGACCACAGATGTGAGGCGGTCAAACTGGATTCTCTGCTCATGAAATTGTCTATGCGAGAAAATTTGGTCCCTGCAAACAACACTGCGTTTGAAGCCTGCCTGATTCTTGCACGTAGGGGGGGCATAGGCTGGTTCAATTCTCTTGCGCATCCCTATTTCAAGTAGCTTACACGCAATGTTCAGGAAAGTTTTGCCCCGGTATTTGGAGCAAACGCCCTTGTCTCCCTTCCTGTGCAAAGAGACAATAATGGCGTCTTTCCAATAACTGGGAACGTCTGTACCTGTCCATATTTTCCCAAACAAAGCCGAGAGAGGTGGTGAAATCTCGCCGGCTGCAAAATTAAAAGCTCGGGTGGGGGCAGCTGGTTGGTGCCAGCAGCTTTGCATGTTTTCAGTGCTTTGAGAGCAAGGGTAACCTCTGCACTACTGGGGGAGGAATCGTCGACTTTGGCTCGCGGGCTGATATCTGCTGAGTTGTCGACAAGATTGTTTAGGAGTGACTCAAAATAGGCTGCTCATGCTTCGATTTTTTTGTTGCTGTCAGCGATGGGTTGGCCGTTGGAAATCTTCAACGCTTCGCTGCATGTGGAGTGTTTGTCAAAGATTGTTTTGATAGTCTTGTAGACAAGGCGGTTGTTGCCGACTTCATCAGCCGCCTGGACTTCATCGGCTAGTCTACCAAATTTTGCGAAATTGTCGGCGCGGACACTCTTCAGGACTGCCGTACTAGCATTTTTTATCATCTTCCTCGAGCGGCATTGGGGCCCTTTGGCAATGAGGTCTAGAGAATCGTGCGATAGCCATGGCTTATGGGCTGGTCCCTTCTTTGGTAGGGATCTCGTTGAAGCTGCTGACATCGCATTGCGGATTGAGGACCACATCGTCTCGATGTTGAGGTCATCCGAAATGTTGGGAGAAGCGAGCGGAGAGAGTACCTGTAGCTGTCAAGGACAGCTGGTTCTGAAGGGAAGCGATGTCGAGGTAGCTCTGGCGGTCCTTTTTGGTATATGCTTTCGGCTTGAAACGGATCTCGGCCAAGAGCGTTTTATGATCTGAGTCGAGGACAGTATTGTGCGTATAGAGGCGACGTCATGGACTGAGCAACACCACCGCTGTTTGAGCAAGATGTAGTCAATCTGATTATTTGTCCAGTGGCCGTTGAAGAGCCAGGTGAACAGGACACGGGGGTTTTCTTGCAGGTTGTGTTGGTGACAAGGAGTCCTCTATCTAGGGCCCTCTGGGCTAAGTGGTCATCGTTATCTTTTCTGCTACCCAGAGTTCAACTTCCGATGGCTGCATTCTCGGTCGGGAGGGGGCATCTAGCTTAGCGTTTCAGTCTCCGGCTGACTGCAGGAAGTCTTTATTGGGATTGAGTCTAAGAGATTGTTGAAATGCATGTGGAAGATCTCCTTGACGCATGGGTCAGCGTCTTCCGTGGGGCTGTAGGTGGAAATAAGAGAGATGGGGAATGGTTTTGCAGAGAGTCTCAAATGGCATAGGGGCGCCAGGACATCACACAGTTGGCTAGCTTCAGCTGAATTGCAGTGCCGACTCCATGAAGGCCACATTTTTCTTCACCTGAAGTGAAAATTTTGAAGTCTTGGTAACGTTCCGACCGCAATGATCCACAATCTTGTCTCACTGCCAATTGAAGCAGAGATAGTCTGCCTCAATAGGAGTAAATAAAAATTTTTTTATTTCACTAGAATGACCACTCATGCAAACAAAATGAAAGACCAGAAATCAACTGCCAGCTTTTTTTCAATCACAAAAACAATTAAATTTTCCAACACATGATATCCATAAATCAACATCTATCCGTTTTCAAACCAAATCTCAAGCGGTTTTGTAACTAGTAGGCAACTGTAAGTGTAAAGTGCGCTCTATTGGTTTTGATAGGAATTTAAATTCTCAATTTGTTCTAATAATCGGGTGCAGAACATAAAAAACCTAGAAACTCTTTAAAAAAACCTAGAATCTTTAATCTAAATCTAATATGGGAGTTCAAAATAAGATCAAAATCAAGTAGTGAATTCTTAAGCAATATAATTGCAAGGTAAGTCAAGAATGAGAAAAGTTTTGTTTGCCTTTGGAGCTGAACCAACAATTGGTCTAGCAAACTGGTTTCCACTTAATATAAACATACATGCCAAAAAATACAGAACAAATCATGAATGGAACTCTAATTTCATCAAAAATTACGGAAATGAGAAAAGCCAAATACATCCTCTCGGTAAAATCAAAAACTAAAGCCGATAAAAAAGTAAAAGTAGATCAAGTAGATAAAAGTAGATATTAGTATGAACCGGTTAGCAAATCTGACTAATGGGATTAACTTAGGAGCAGACAAAATAATAGCGAAATGCAAACATTTTTTTTCCAAAATCTGTTATCCTTTTTGAATAGAAATTTTCGAACAATTCGCTTTCAATTGAACATTTTCAGCATTGTTAATTACGTTTCTAAAGAAAAAAATTGACTTTTTGAGAAACTGAAACAATCATCCAGTTATACACAATTATTTTTATCAAAAAACCAAATAGGTGACAAAACAAATATGGACAAAATTCAATTTTTACCAAAACTATACGAAAAAGGGCTTTTTTGTATGTATGATATGTTTTCATTAAATAATTAAGTTCAGATATGCCTCATTATTGACCATTCAAGATTTCAAAAAAGATATTGAAGTGCGTGCCCACAAAAAAAAACAAAAGCTGTCAGATGTCGAAATTCATTTAGATTTTTGAAAAACGTAAATCAAATTCATAAAAAAGTTAACTATGAACTCCCGCTTTTCATAAAATTTGTGTTTACAAACACTGAGTTCATTGAAATCTTATATTACAATTAAAGTCGAACAACTAAACTCAGATCTTAAAATATTGCAATTTTTTTTGCTCACAAAAAACTTATCATTAGAATAAATGTAAAAAAAGACTTAACATAATTTGTTACATTTTCAAGTAGACCTTTCAGGTTTGAGACCTAATTACAATATAGTATATTCATTTTTTGTACACAGCTTTAAAAAATTAAAATCAAAGTCAACACAATCACTAACTGCGGACAGAAAAATTCAGAAAACAGCGTGTATGCACCATTCAGATGAAAACAATCGCAATTGCTAGTCCCATTGCTCCACATTTTGTAAACTTTGACAGGTTGTTGAAAAAGGACTGACACGTAAACAAGAAGTTTTAATTGAGTCAGTTTTGTTTACTCCTTTAGAAATAAAAGAAAAACAAATGGAACGAGAAACATTAATTGAAATTGATTGCTTTTTGCAAAAGGTAGATAGAGAATTTTATTTTGTGAAAAAACAAAATTTGACAAATTAGCAAAAATTGAGATCCACAAATTAACGTTTGCCACTTCTTTGGAAAAAATTAAATTATAAAATCTCTCAAGTAAAAATTTCATTATTTTTGAACTTGATTGACCTCTAAATTACTTTGGTTATAATTTTTTAGGAGAAGATACAAACTATAAGAGAGGTTATTTCAAGTAGATCATCACGGACTAAGTCAAGAGTGTGCTATATCAGAACCGCTCTTTGAACTTATCCAATACTTGTTCTTACAAGTTAGTTATGAAATCATAGAAAAACTTTTAAAAAATTAATTGTCAGTTGAACATTATCAGCAGTGTCAATTACGTTTCTAGAGAAACAGATATGAATTTTGGGAAACCGAAATGATCGTCCATTTGTACACAGTAAATTTTAACAAAAAAAACAAATGAGTAAGAAAACAAATATAGACAAAATTCAATTTTTCTCCAAATTTATACGAAAAATGTCCTTTTTTGAATGTGCGATAATTTTTTTTGTAATTCGCTTCAGATTTGCTTCATTATTGACCAACCAAGACTTCAAAAAAAACGATTGAAGTAAAAGGCCACCAAAAAACGGTGAGATGTCATATTTCACATAAAGTTATTGAAAATTATACGCCCCAAACATGAAAAAGGTTAACTATGAGCTCCAGCTATTCATAAAATTTTTGTTGGAGACCATTTGTAAACTTTGACAGGTTGCTAAGAAAAAGAGTGACACGTATACAAAAGGTTTGCATTGAGTCAATTTTGATCACTCCTCTGGAATTTGAACAAAAAAAAACGAACGAGAGAAATTAATTAAAAATCATTCATTTTTGGACAATTTGGAAAGACACATCCATCCAGTAAAAAAACAATATTTAACAGAACAACGAAAGCTGGAATCCACAAATTATTATTTGCTGCTTTTTCAAAAACAAAAATCAAAATGTAAATTCCCTCAAATATAAGTTTCATTGTTATTAATCTTGATTGACCTCTAAAAAGTTTTGATAATATATTTGTTCGTGACTGCAGAAGTAATTTAAAAAACTTCAGCACTCACTATTATAATTTAAATTTAAAAAAAGCTCAAATAGAGCTCACCCGGGTAGATTATCACAAACTAAGTCATGACTGAGCTATATCTGCAAAACAAACAAATCAGAAAGACGTTATAAAAACGCCGCTTTCTTAAAAATTCGGGAATAAATATTGAAAAATTGATTGCAATTCAACGGATGTTTTCAAAATTGAGCAATGAGAACAAGCAGCCACATCGCATTTTGAATCAGGTATATCTTTCTTTGAATGAGAACAAGTTAAAAGTCGCCGATACAATAATGAGGGCCGCTTTTTTTCATAGCTTCTTTTTTTTGAATTAAGGTTAATGAGCATTCGCTATCAAATAGACACATTCAGAAGCTTCAACTAAGGTTTCCCAGGAAATCATTACGCCTCATTAACAATCCGAATGATAGATATATAACATTTTAGAAAATAAAATTCACTAAAAAATCCAATGGAAGAAAGATAAAAAGACACCAAAATCAAGTTTTTATTGAGTCAGTTTTGTTTACTTCTTTAGACATGAAGCAAAAACAAATGGAACGTGAAACATTAATTGAAAATGATTGTTTTTTTGCACAATGTAGATAGAGAAATTTATTTTGTGAAAAGACAATGTTTGACCAAACAGAGAAAATTGAGATCCACAAATTAACGTTTGCCTCTTCTTCGGAAAGAAATCAGAATATAAAATCTCTCAAGTAAAAATTCCATTGTTTTTGACCTTGATTGACCTCTAAATAACTTTGGTTATAGATTTTTAAGTGAAGATACAAACTAAAATAGAGGTTGTTTCAAGTAGATCATCACGGACTAAGTCATGAGTGTGCTTTATCAGAATCGCTCTTTGAACTGATCCAATACTTGTTCTTACAAGTTAGTTATGAAATCATAGAAAAACTTATAAAAAATTAATTGTCAGTTGAACATTATCAGCAGTGTCAAATTACGTATCTAGAGAGACACAATTGAGTCTTGGGAAACCGAAATGATTGTCCATTTGTACACAGTAAACTTTAACGAAAAAAACAAATGATTAAAAAAATAAATATAGACAAAAATCAATTTTTCTCCAAATTTATACAAAATATGTCCTTTCTTTGAATGTGCTATGATTTTTTTTTCAAATACGCTTCGAGTTTGCTTCATTATTGACCAACCGAAACTTCAATAAAAACGATTGAAATGCAAGGCCACCAAAAAGCGGTCAGATGTCATTTTTCACCTAAAATTATTGAAAAATATACGCCTCATTCATGAAAAAGGTTAACTATGAGCTCCAGCTGTTCATAAAATTTTTGTTTGAAACCATTTTGTAAATTTTGAAAGGTTGCTAAGAAAAGAAGTGACGCGTATACAAAAGGTTTGCACCCAATAGAGCTCACCCAGGTAGATTATCACAAACTAAGTCATGAGTGAGCTATATGTGCAAAACAAACAAATCAGAAAGACCCTTAAAAAACAACGCTTTCTCAACAATTCGGGGATAAATATTGAAAATTTGATCGCAAATCAACGGAAGTTTTCAAAATTGAGCAATGAGAACAAGCAGCCACATCGGATTATGAATCAGCTATATCTTTCTCTGGATGAGAGCAAGTTAGAAGTCGCCAATACAATAATGAGGGCCTCTTTTTTCCATGGTTTCTTTTTTTCGTTGAAACAAGGTTAATGAGCATTGGCTATTAAATAGACACAGTCAGAAGCTTCAATTAAAATTTCCCAGGAAATCATTACGCCTCATTAACAATCCGAGTGATAGATATATATTATTTTAAAAAATAAAATTCACCAAAAAAACCAATGAAAGAAAGATAAAAAGACACCAAACTCAAATATTCTCAATCTTTTAGAAATATTCGCTAGCAACAATTTTACGTCTAAGAAACACTAATATTATTAAACTTAAAAAAATATTCACAGCCAGAACTCAAAGATATACCAAACTTTTACTGACGCAAATAGTTTAAAAATAGTCAATTGTAAAAACTGGAAATGGAGAACAGATTTTAGATCAGTTTGGAGCTCGTTAGAAATTCTCTGAGGCCTGCCATTATTAGTATTTGAAAACAAAATAGCCATAAAGAACAATAATATAAAAATTAGTTTTAAGTTCAACAAAATCATTAGTTGCTCGTATACTAATTCGGACAACAGCATATAATTATTCTAAAGCACCATGATAAAACGAAGAATAGACCAACATGTTGAAAATGGTAAAATTTTGGCTAAAAGGCAAAAAGTTAAAAATTGGTAAAACATTTGAATAACAAAATAATAAAAACATAAAAATTGCTGAAAAATATGAACAAAATTAGTTTGAGAGTCATAGTGGCAATAAAAATTGCGGTGGAACACAATTAAAATTATTGCTAAAACTAATGCATTGTTGTAAAATATTTAAGTGCAGTAAACAGAAATTTTCACAACTTTCACAGCAATTCCTACAATTATTCAATATACATTGACTGATAAACCTATTATGCTCCCTTGCTTTTCTGACAGCTATTACACGTCATTTAATGCTATATAGCAAGATAATTCAAATGTGCATTTTTGAAATTATATGGAGTTCTTGGGCAAAGTCATGGCTAAATTCACCGCATTCAACGTCAACAAACCTTAAGGTCTTGCGGTGAAAACATATTTTTCTCACCGCTATTCAACGCATTTCTTACATTTTTCCGGCCGGAACCTCAATCGCATGTGAGTGTATTGGTACAGCTCACCTTGTTTTTGACGTCTACAAGTTGTCCTTTAAAGGTGTCATAACAAGTAATTGCAGCCTCTGAACGTGCGACCACACCCTCCTTGATCAAGTGTACATAGCAGTAGTCCCCAGCACCCTCCAGAAAAGTAGCCCCATTCGGACAATTCTCTTGACCTCCAATTTGTAATGTCCGTCTCAACAGCATCAAAGCAACGGCCAAACAGATCACGCGTAGAGGCATTCTCAACTTTTAGGTTTTCTTCTTTGTCACGCCAGGAAACTAAAAGTAATGGAAAGTAGTTGATCTTTTACGGTTCGAAAGTGTTTTTCGGATGAATTCTTGCCACCCAAAGAGAGGGCGTACAGACTCTTATCCAATATTTACCTCGCCCTATGAGAGGGGAGATCATCGAATTTTGTTTCAATTAAATTACCAAAAGAAGAGAAATAATCCAAAGTGCTGCTAATCTGGGAATCTGATCGAGGTTTAAGTGTTTAATATTTTTAATTGACCACGATGGCACCAAACTACGATTCTCTTAATTTAAATTTTTTTCATAAGCAATGCATTACAAAAACTTTTTAAAATCATTGAAGGAATAGATTTGTTATTTTTTTAAAAAGATATACAGATATATTTTCAAAAGCATACAGAAAACTAGTACTGCTTAATTCTCACAAAATTGCAAAAAAAATTGAAAAAATTTTGTCACATATACCTATGATTTGTGCAGTTTTCAAAACCAAACAGCCTGGGTACAAAAATTTGTCGATTCATCCTAATTTGCAGAGAATCCTAATTTCTAATTTTTTCTATTTATTTTTTTGAAACACACTGTTTGTGCTTTGTTTTAGCCCTTTTCATGATTTATCTAAAAGTTTGTTAATTTACAACTTTCATACTATGAAAGTTCTATGATTACAACTTTCCATAGAAGCCATAATATGAAGTTGTTATTTTGTAACTTTTTGAACTATGGGGGCAACCCGGGAAATTAACAGAAATTAGGGAGAGAAGTAAACTTCTTGTGATTAGTTCAAATATTGATACATGCATATTTTGCTTATACGCATTTTTTGGACAGTTTAGCTAATTTCCAAGTTTAGCCCAGATTTACGACCACGTGACAATCGGCTCCACAAAACAAAAAATTAATAACAATAAAACAATCGTGGCGCAGTTATCTCAATATAAATTTATAAGATATGATTTCCTAAATTGAAACATATGCTATCATTCCAAGCCACTGAGAATGCTCAACAGTAAAAAAAATTTGAGATAAATTTGTCTATTAATAACAAATTAGCAGCATTGATTTGCTGCGACTAAAAAGTTGCAGAGGTTCTCGACAGCATTCTTGACCTTTGCATCTTACTTTTCTTTCCGCAAAATTTACTTTCTGTTCAATAGGTTTTTGCGCACACAATTTGCTCAAGAACTGCATATGAAACTAATTATATTGTTTGGATGTCAACAATTTTTTCGGAAGAGATACTTGTTCACAACAAAAAATTCAACAAAAAGAGACAAATATTGATATTGACAAAAAACAAATTTCGATCAATTTTAGGCACTCTGCGAAAAAAAATGTCTGTAGCCCTCTCTGTGCTTCAGAAGGGCTCGCAGGAACCTATTAGGAGAATTACTTTTCCAGTAAACCGGCAGCCGCTTCAACAGCCGCTTATTATCTAAGAAACGTTACTTGCTAATATAATAGCAAGTTTTTTCGTAAGGCTTCTAAAAAGATATGATTGATTGCCGAGACCAGTCAATGAAAAAAGGGCTGCAAAATTTTGTACTCTTTTACTGTCTGTAAAATACATACTGCCATTTCTGATTGTTTTTTGCTAGTTTTGTTTCTTTTGATTTATTTTTTGCGGCATTATGAATAGTATCCACATATTTACTTGACAGTTTTGTTTACCTTAATTTACTGAAATTCTTTTTGCTTCATCTTTTATTAGCATCCGCGATGCCTTTTTTGCCGTAAAACTTTTTTTTAATGGCATCTAGCAGAAAAAAATTTTTGGTGAAAAATAAGAAGCATTTAAAATTGAAAAAAAAATTGTCCATAGAAACATGTTTTGTATAGAAATTTTGTTTTGTATAGAAATTTTGTTTAATAAATCAAGTTTAAGACTCTCCCGTCAAATGAATTTTTAATTTCAATAAACTAATTGTTGAACTTTTTGTGAAAGAATGACGTGCGCTGTTTTTCATTCGGTCTTTCTTGAAATTCAAGTTTGGGTAAAATTAGCAAACTTTTTGTGTCTTCTTACACACAGAATATCAAGCAGAAATAAAAAATAATGATATAATTCTGACACATAGATTAAAATATCGGAAAATTTTTCGATTAAATCTGGTTATCGGATACTTGCAACTTTGTCAAAAATATGATCACGGTGACATTTTTTTTCCAAACACAAGACTGCCACTGAATAACTGTTATAAAGAAAATTAAAGCTTGCTTCAGACTTGAGATTTTTTGAACAAGAGTATGGGAAATATTTGCAGGGGAAATTTGGTAGAGTTCGTGAGTACCCCAGAATCACACAAGCAAAAGCTGAGTAAACAAAATATCAAAATCTTACTTAAACATTTTTTTATTTTTTTAACCTTTTATTCGTTTTCTACTGTTGAAGAAGAAACAACTCAAAAATGGCAACTAACACAAACGGGGATCAACTAGAAGAGATGCAATTACGGGGAAAAATTCGCTACAAGAACAGGTTAATGAATTACAAGGGCAATTAGATGAATTAAAGGGAGAAAATTTTTGATATGAAACGAGGATAGAAAAACTTGAAACTGAGCAAAAAATTTGCAAGAACGAATTCGTGCTCAGGAGCCATACAGTAAAAAAAACACGTTGGAAATTTGTAATCCACCATTTGATGCGCAACGAAGCAACAACGTACTTCTCGACATTCTCTGGTTCTTTGAAAAAAATCTCAGAATAGAACTGCGTGAAATGAGAATAAAAGCTTGCCATATACTCCTGGGGACTGGAAATGATTTTGTATTGCCACCAGTTATCGTCAAATTCATTTACTTTGACGATAAGAACAATGTATACAAGTCACGCAAATCATTAAAGAAAATGAAAAACAAGATAAACGATTGAAACATTTATATTAACGAGCACTTGCCAAAAGTTGATGCTGAATTGAAAAATGAAGCTCAGAAACAAAGTTTCATAACTTCAACAAACAACTGCAAAGTTTCTGTTCTGGTATCGAAGGCTAACAACACGATTGTTTATCGTCGTATCAATTATACGAGTGATCTTGCTAATGTTCCAAACGCTATCAAACGTAGAGATGCCAGTGATAAGCGCAAACTGGAGAAAGACAACAATGGGAAATCAATTTGTTCTCCCGGCATGAAACGAGTCAACCAACAATAAACTAGAACAGTGAACCAAATACAAAATCATGTCTGTGTATTTATTTGTTGAGACCATTTCAAAAAGATTTTTGATTCGTGTATCTGATAAACTAACTTACTTAAAATATGGTGCGAAGCAGAAAATGATTAGTCTCCTTTAAACATAAGCGCTTCGTATTTAAAACTGATTCGCAAATTGGCTAGTTAATTGGATATATTTTAGACGATCTTCAACGTACCTTTTTTTCTTTCGCTTTCTTTTTTTCTAAAGGGTAACAAGAATACCGATATCCGCTCCTCTTGCTGTCTGAGGAAATTAAAAAAAATATTACACCCTGAGTGCGACATCCACATTGTCCAACCTAAATTCAAGTATTTTTCTTCTCATCATTTTCAGACAATTCAGCTGCGACCTCCGCACTGAACTTTCTGAAAAGTGAGTGATGGTTTTTCTGCCAAGTTGAGCGATATCCGCTCTTCTTGTACGCAGATGACCACCACATTGTAATTAACAATTGAATTCAAAATAAGGGAAACAGCAGAAAAAAATAGGTAAAATTCATAACGGGCAAAAGCCAATCGCTACATTCTTTTCAACAAACAACGATGTCTTCAACACATAGTCCACTTCTTCAAAACATAAGGTCTCTATGATTGATGAGCTGAAGGTCTCTATTGATGAGCTGCAGATTCTAATAAAATCGTTGAATTCACTGCTATCTTTTCTTTGCTTGACTGAAACATGGTTATCGGGCAATTATACAAATCACCTGTTTAAATTTGACGGATATAATGAACCGTTAACATGCAACCGTCAACAGAGAGAGGGTGGGGTTGCTATTATCTCAAAGAAGGGAGTAGTGATGAAACTGCACAAAAAACACAAAAAAGTAATATGCAAATTTTAACAGCCAAGAACTCCGGAGCCGTTGCTATCTATATAACGGCTGTTGACATGAAACCTAATGCTCCTGTAAACGATTCCTTGATTGCGCTTGAAAACCATCTTGGAGATATCTACTTACAACCAGATGACATAAATATTCTATGTGGTGACGTTAACATTGATCACAGCAGGGAATCAAGCAGAAAAAACTAATCTTCAAAATAGTCTCAGCTGTTTTGCTTTGCAATGTTTGAACTCAAACAAACCAACGAGAGAAATTGAGCTTAATAGTTCAGTTATGTATGTCATCTACTCAGAAAAAAATTTCAAATAGAGATTTTAGAGGCATCAATTACTGACCATTAGACTCTAACGGTACCGAGAGTTGCAATCGGAACAATGGAAAATTGGAAAACTACCCGTTATTTCAGCTGGGATTTGCTGAAAAACCGCGAATCGATAGAAAAACTGAAATTTCTGACGCTTACTGAGATGCAAAATTCCAAAAAATATTTGAAACGAAGGATATACACTCATACTTTGAACACTTTAACTTAATAATCCAGGAAATAGTAAATAAATTTCTTCCAGAGAAAATTAAAACACCAGGACAAAATAAAAATTGGGTTGACAACCAATTCAAAAATTTGTCTAACAAAAAACATCTTTTGTATAAACATTACAAAATTGATTGTTCACTGGAAATTTGGGAGCGTTATTGCGCTGCAAAAAGACGGCTAAGAAAAATTGTCGACAAAAAGAAACAATTACAATTTCAAACACTAATTAGTGCCGAAAGCAATTCAAATAAAAAATACTTTTTCAAAACAATTAATCTTCTAATCGGCAAAAAATTTGGATCAAAGCCAAATTTGACTGTCGAGCAGTGTCATGAGTTTAAACAGTTTTTTACTTCTGTCGCAGAGGAAATGAACGAAAAATGTAATGGCAATTAGAATCCTGACAATATTCCGCAAGTGTGCTGATCAATGTATCTTCCAAATGTTACCATTAATGAGGTTGAAAAAATTGTAATATCACTAATAACAAAATACACAAGTGACTGTTTTGAGATAAGTGTTTTTGTAATACAGTCATTACTTTTCGGTATTTTAGACACACTGACATTTCTCAAAATCAAAGCACTGAAAGCACAAACATTCCCGGACTGCTTGAAGAGGGCAGTTCTTGTCCCAATTTTTAAGTCTGGAAACGCTTCTGAAGCTAATAATTACAGACCAATTTCATTATTACCTACCATATCGAAAGTCTTCGAAATGATTTTCTATATAAGAATGATCAGTTTTCTCAAACATGCAAATCAACTGCACAACAATCATTTTGGTTTTCGATCAAAACTAGGCACCATAGATGCCTTCATATCAGTTGTAGACTCAATCAGATACAATATAAACAAACCAGCAACTTCAACATATGCAATCTTTCTGAACTAAAAAAAGGCATTTGATACAGTAGATCATTCAATTCTCGTTGAAAAGTTGTGGAGAATGGGATTCCGTGGACCTATCAATACCTTACTAAAAAGCTATCTAACAAACAGAGAACAAAAATACGTTGCGGAGACACTGAATCCTCTTTTTACCCTAATGGATAGGTGTACCTCAAGGCTCAATTTTGGGACCATTACTGTCTATCTTGTATGTAAACTATCTTCCGGAGGCTACAGCGAACCTAACGATGACCCCTTACGCCGATGACTCAGCTTTTATTCAACTCAGTCAAGCAGTTCTTAGTCAGCTTGTCTTAGGCCTGAAACAAACAATTGATTGGTTGGACAAAATAAGTTAACTGTGAATTTCGATAAAACATTTTTTATTCAGTTTTCAAAAGAGAGTGGAAACAAAAGCAATCAAATATCAATTAATAGAAATCACACTAAAAACAAAAAAATAGTTGAAGTATCTTGGAATCTTGATTGACAAAAAACTAAATTAAAAAGCTCACAATCAGTATTCGATTCATAAAATGAATGTTTTTGTGCTACATTCTATAAGCTGAGAACTGTCTTACACAAAAATCAACTAATTTTTGCTTACAAAACTTATGTGCAACCGATCTTACAGTATGGAGTTTTAGTCTATGGTACAGCTGCAAAGAGTGAGATCAGGAAACTTAATAACAAAATCAAACATCTAGTGAGAATTATATATGGGAAACGTAAATTTGTGTCAATTGAAAACTTCAGAATTGCAGCAATATTTTATAAAATAGAAGAGTTACATTTATATGAGCTATTGCAATTAGTTATTTAAAAAATAAGGGAGTTAATTAAGTGCAGTAGAAAAAATGCTTTTTTGAGAATGAACGATTTAAACAAAATTAAAACACAGAGAATATGCGCAAAACACTTTAAAGTTTTTGTATTAAGGACCGATTAACAGTAAGATCATTTCAACAAGAGCCAGAAAACTGTTGGTTAAAGTACTAAAATTTCAACCCGGTTTCCTTGAAGAAATAGCAAAACTGTCTATAATAGGTTGTAAAGATTTTGCTGATCGGTTCCGTGATAACTTTATATTAAGCAGTATTGATTTGCTAGAAGGTTTCTACTGAGTTTTTTTCCTCTTCATGTTTTTCCGAACCAAATGATTGAAATAAATCAAGATGTTTAATTTTCTGCTTCATGAGGCACCACATGACGAGGCAACACTGCCTTTTGGTGTTCTCTCGGTTCAGTATGTGTGTATACAAAAAGTGTAAAAATATATACATTTATTTTGTTTGTCTGTTCCAAAAACAAATTATTATTATTATTAAATATTCAGAAAATCATAATCTCATAAAAGAGCAAAACAATATGTTTTACTTTAAAAAAAACAAAAAAATTGTTTCAAATAGCTAAATTTGAAAGTTTCATTAAAATCGGCATATATGGTGGTATACTTAGCGGTATAAGTGAATTGAAATTGGTATATTTTTTCTTACCTCAATTACAATTTCAATTAATAAAAAACGGGAATACAAAAAGAAATTGAAACTAAAATTCATTGAAAGTGAAATTTAAATTATAGTTTACTTTGAGTGAAATTTAAAATAATGGTATCAGTATGTGGCATTACAATATTGGAAACTTTGGGTTTAAAAATTAAAAAAAAATCGTATCGGTTTCAACCCTAAATACAGATAACACTCAAGATTTCGTAAAATTTTTGCTGAAATTTTGTGAAAACCTGAATTATCTTTGCTACTGAGATATATACATAAATTCAATAGATATTAAACTTTCCTAAAAGGTCTGCTACTTGCCTTCTAAAATGTTGGATGTATAATTTTCAAATGAAAGAATCAGGAAGAGATTTTGAGTAAGTATAGTGGAGGGGCTCGTATGGATACAACATGTGACGCCCAGACAATACTTCTCACTGCCATGACAAAATGACTGGCTGTCAAAAAGGAAACCATAGGAGAACCAAACTGGGTTAGCTGAGGCGAAAACTGAGAAGTGTCGCCAACAAATTGCACCATATTGTGAAAAATTATGACAAACCTTCGCAGTTTACTTTTTTTGCTTGAATTATGATGATGGTCCTACAAATAACCGTTTACAGCAATATTGTAGGTTTACGGACGAAAAAATTTTGTTAAAAAAATAGTAGTTTCACTTTTAGCAGGAATACAAGCTACGGGATTTACATTTGGCAAACAGTAGCACGATTGAGCTGACGAAAGACAGAATTCTCAGATAGAGAAGAACAACTGCTGTGTGCAAGCATCTGGCGTCATTTTGTGAAGAATGCGACGAAAACGACGTAATACGAAGCGAGGATTCTGATCAATTTTGAAGGATTTCATCGGTTTGTTTTGTAAGAAGTCCAGTCTTTTATCGGTGGTTGTTGTTTTCGCCAGTATTGTATTTGGTAGTGCCCATCATACAATTTTTTTTGTCGAATCGTCGAAAAACGAATATTCTCACGTTTGTTTAATAGTGACAAAAACCGTTGAATTCGACTAGAGAAAAGTACGTTTTGGCGATAAATTAAAAACCGAAAACTAATTTTGTTTAAAGTGGACAAAAAAGTGAAAAAAAAATTTTAATTTTAGAAATTTAATTTGGGTAACCAAGCAAGCAAACACCAAAAAGTTATGAGCATATTAAATCAGTAACTAAATCAGTAAACAAAAGTCCTATGTATCATATCATGAAAGATAATTTACCCTACCCAGGAGTAGATCAGCGACACAAGAGAGGTATTGGCCAGACCGAATTGGGTCGCGGACAGAAGGGTCCGTTGGGAACCCAACCTATAGATCTGGAAAAGTTTTGGTCGCGCCTTCCCTCTGAGACTAATAGCGAATTTTGGTCGGTTCGGTCTGGTCAATGTCCAACTCAAAAGACTTTGGTACACTAATACAAGGATAGTTATATTTACCAGAAACGCAAAAAAAAGTTTACGTTACTTTGTTGGACTCTAAGTAATTCAAATTTGTTCAGCCTGATCTTATTTAATCTTCCATAGTCTGTTCATTTTTGTTCACGTAAGAAATTATCGCCCTTTTTAAAATCAGAATAACTTTTAGGTTTAACTAATGCTTCATTTGTGAGTTTCTATTGTCACATGTGAGCTTAGAATTTGTCTCTTCTACTTAGAGAAGAAAATCTTTTATCTGTAACTTATAATTTATTTATAATTTATGTTATATCTTTACGCTGCCATTTGTGTTATTTTTAGGTTCCCTGACCTATTTATACTCATTTGGAAATTCAGTGTTTTTTAAATCTTTATCATCTGAGGATTCGCTAGGCAGGAGTACTCAATAAATTCAGCGTGCATTTGCATCAAGTTTGAAAAATCAACCGAGCAACGTAGACTCTCATCGCATGTCAACATCAGATGACGGTTTGCTGGTTCCTTACTCAATAACTAAATGCTATAGTAAGCGTATAAAATGACGCAATTATTGTTCAGAGATTTGGGTAAATCAATCCTGGGGAACCAAACCACCCAGCAATCACCACTCAGATGAAAAATGGTGGAAGGTCACAACAAAATGACCATTTTGGATGAAGAAGGATTCTATATCGAAAATCTGATCGGAGATGCAATCACTACACTCACACTAGCCGAAGAGTCATTACATGAGGAAGAAATTACGATTAGCAACGCAAAAGTCGAACCAGAGTGTCAAATTTGGACCGAAAAACTAGGTCGGATCACTGCCATATTTTGGTTTAGCTCGCGAAGGCTACCGTGTTTTCAGTACTCAGAATTCGAAAACAGAAGTCGACAAAACTAATTATTGCAAACTGTGGGCGGCATTGAACTTGTTCGTCGAGCAAAAAAATGTTATTTTCAAACCTTATATATTTTGAAAGCGCAAACTGTTGAAATGAAAACCCAAAGAGAACCTTTAGCGTACATTAGAAAATGCGATTATTAAAAATGTTTTTCATAGCCAAGTTGCTCAACACGCATTTACAATGAGGAGAGGAATGTTCTAAAAATGGAAGAAAGCAAAACGCGCCTTAACTTTGGCACAATGGAAATGGCATTGATTTCTATTTGAAAATTTAATGTAAAACATTCGCCTGCATCATTATTCATGACTATACAATGCATCCACCAGCTAAGAAATCTAATTGTAAAAGTTCAGGATAACGAAGGAAGACCGCCCAAGAGGACCCCTATCGTGGCTAGTTGTGGTCACTGTGTTATTATAGAAATCTCCTGCACGTTTTCTCAATTGTGAAAAAGCGAATAATTTTGTCGAAGAGTTTTTGAAGCACAAATTCAGTAATCCACCTAAACCAAACACGTTCTTGTGTTAATGTGTTAACAAAGCTGAAAACGAACAACAAAAATTATCAACAAATGAGGATATGAAAAAGTCTTTTAACATATATCACACGCAACATGATTCTAAATATGCTTTATCTGGTGACCATTAAGTAGCTATTATGGAAAACAATCAATTCCCGGGTTGAATTTTTCCGCCCAAAATGATGTAAGAGTGGGGCTGCAATGGGAGGATTTCTTAGGAAAATGCAGCTCAAAACTCTTACATCTTTTTGGGCTGCATTGGGCTTCAAAGGGGGGTAAAATGGTGTAAGAGTGAGGGGGTAAAAGACAAATTAACCCCCCAATCTTACATCTTTTTTGGTCTGGCAAGGGGGGGTAAAACAATGTAAGAGTTCGGGGGTAATTTGTCTTTTACCCCCTTACTCTTACACCATTTTACTCCCCTTGGCAGACCAAAAAGCTGTAAGAGCGGGGAGTTAATTTGTCTTTTACCCCTCACTCTTACACCATTTTATCCCCCTTGGAAGCCCAATGCAGCCCAAAAAGATGTAGGAGTTTTGAGCTGCATTTTCCTAAAAAAAACCTCCCATTGCAGCCCCACTCTTACATCATTTTACCCCCCTCGGCAGCCACACTCTTACATCATTTTACCCCCCCTGGCAGCCCAACTCTTACATCATTTTACCCCCTAAATCTTACATTTTTTTAGCCCCCATACCTGAAGACTGCCAGTCTTGAACCCACAACCTCTGTACCCTCAACTGCGTTGCCTTATCCTCCAGACCATCAAAGCTTGTCCAATTCTTGACGGTCTATATATATGAATAAAACTTGCTAGAATTGCCCCATCTCAACAAATTACCCCCTCACTCTTACATCGTTTTACCACCTCAGAACAAATTACCCCCTCACTCTTACACCATTTTATCCCCCTTGGCAGCCCAACTATTACATCATTTTACCACCTCTGAACATATTACCCCCTCAATCTTACAACCATTTACCCCCCTTGACAGCCCAATTCTTACATCATTAAACCCCCTCTGAACGAATAACCCCCTCACTTTTACACATTTTTACCCCCAGTGGCAGCCCAACTCTTACATCATTTTACCCCCTCTGGACAAATAACCCCCTCACTCTTACACCATTTTACCCCCAGTGGCAGCCCAACTCTTACACCATTTTAACCCCTTGGCAGCTCAAATCTTAGCTCATGTTACCCCCTCCGGACAAATTAGCCCCTCACTCTTGCAACATTTTACCCCCCTTGGCAGCCCAACTCTTACATTATTTCACCATCTCTGGACAATTTACCCCCTCACTCTTACACCATTTCACCCCCCTTGGCTGCCCAACTCTTACATCATTAAACCCCCTCTGAATAATTCACCCCCTCACTCTTACACCATTTTACCCCCTTGGCAGCCAAACTCTTACATCACTTTACACCCTCTGAACAAATTAGCCCCTCACTCTTACACCATTTTATCCCCATTGGCAGCCCAACTATTACATCATTTTACCCCTCTGAACATATTACCCCCTCAATCTTACAACCTTTTACCCCCCTTGGCAGCCCAACTCTTACATCATTTTACCTCTTCACTCTTACACAATTTTACCCCCCTTGACAGCCCAACTCTTACATCATTAAACCCCCTCTGAATGAATAACCCCCTCACTCTTACACCATTTTACCCCCAGTGGCAGCCCAACTATTACATCATTTTACCACCTCTGAACATATTACCCCCTCAATCTTACAACCATTTACCCCCCTTGACAGCCCAATTCTTACATCATTAAACCCCCTCTGAACGAATAACCCCCTCACTTTTACACATTTTTACCCCCAGTGGCAGCCCAACTCTTACATCATTTTACCCCCTCTGGACAAATAACCCCCTCACTCTTACACCATTTTACCCCCAGTGGCAGCCCAACTCTTACACCATTTTAACCCCTTGGCAGCTCAAATCTTAGCTCATGTTACCCCCTCCGGACAAATTAGCCCCTCACTCTTGCAACATTTTACCCCCCTTGGCAGCCCAACTCTTACATTATTTCACCATCTCTGGACAATTTACCCCCTCACTCTTACACCATTTCACCCCCCTTGGCTGCCCAACTCTTACATCATTAAACCCCCTCTGAATAATTCACCCCCTCACTCTTACACCATTTTACCCCCTTGGCAGCCAAACTCTTACATCACTTTACACCCTCTGAACAAATTAGCCCCTCACTCTTACACCATTTTATCCCCATTGGCAGCCCAACTATTACATCATTTTACCCCTCTGAACATATTACCCCCTCAATCTTACAACCTTTTACCCCCCTTGGCAGCCCAACTCTTACATCATTTTACCTCTTCACTCTTACACAATTTTACCCCCCTTGACAGCCCAACTCTTACATCAATAAACCCCCTCTGAATGAATAACCCCCTCACTCTTACACCATTTTACCCCCAGTGGCAGCCCAACTCTTACACCATTTTAACCCCTTGGCAGCTCAAATCTTAGCTCATGTTACCCCCTCCGGACAAATTAGCCCCTCACTCTTACAACATTTTACCCCCCTTGGCAGCCCAACTCTTACATTATTTCACCATCTCTGGACAATTTACTCCCTCACTCTTACACCATTTCACCCCCCTTGGCTGCCCAACTCTTACACCATTAAACCCCCTCTGAATAATTCACCCCCTCACTCTTACACCATTTTACCCCCCTTGGCAGCCAAACTCTTACATCACTTTACACCCTCTGAACAAATTAGCCCCTCACTCTTACACCATTTTATCCCCATTGGCAGCCCAACTATTACATCATTTTACCCCCTCTGAACATATTACCCCCTCAATCTTACAACCTTTTACCCCCCTTGGCAGCCCAACTCTTACATCATTTTGCCTCTTCACTCTTACACAATTTTACCCCCCTTGACAGCCCAACTCTTACATCATTAAACCCCCTCTGAATGAATAACCCCCTCACTCTTACACCATTTTACCCCCAGTGGCAGCCCAACTCTTACACCATTTTAACCCCTTGGCAGCTCAAATCTTAGCTCATGTTACCCCCTCCGGACAAATTAGCCCCTCACTCTTACAACATTTTACCCCCCTTGGCAGCCCAACTCTTACATTATTTCACCATCTCTGGACAATTTACTCCCTCACTCTTACACCATTTCACCCCCCTTGGCAGCCCAACTCTTACATCACTAAACCCCCTCTGAACAAATTATACCCACAATCTTACACCATTTTAACCCCTTGGCAGCCGAACTCTTACATCTTTTTACCCCCCCCCCAGCAGCCCGACTCTTACATCATTTTACCCCCTCTGAACAAAATACCCCCTCATTCTTACACCATTTTACCCCCCTTGGCAGCCCGACTCTTGCATCATTTTACCCCCTATGAACAAATTACCCCCTCACTCTTAAACCATTTTACCACCCTTGGCAGCCCAACTCTTACATCATTTTACCAGGGCGGGAGAAGGATAATTCCTGAAAAGTCCTCCCATTGCAGCCCACTCTTACATGGCAATTTCAGTCATGGGTGGGGTAATTCCTGAAAATTCCTCCCATTGCAGCCCATTGCAGCCCTCTCTTACATGGCAATTTCAGTCAGGGGGTAATTCCTGAAAAGTCCTCCCATTGCAGCCCATTGCAGCCCACTTTTACATGGCAATTTCAGTCAGGGGGCGTAATTCCTCAAAAGTCCTCCCATTGCAGCCCATTGCAGCCCACTCTTACACGACAATTTCAGTCAGGGGGTAATTCCTGAAAAGTCCTCCCATTGCAGCCCATTGCAGCCCACTCTTACATGGCAATTTCAGTCGGGGGGGGGGGGGTAATTCATGAAAAGTCCTCCCATTGAAGCCCATTGCAGCCCACTCTTACATGGCAATTTCAGTCAGGGGGGGGGTAATTCCTGAAAAGTCCTCCCATTGCAGCCCATTGCAGCCCACTCTTACATGGCACTTTCAGTCAGGGGGCGTAATTCCTCAAAAGTCCTCCCATTGCAACCCAACTCTTACATCATTTTACCCCCTCTGAATAAATTACCCCCATACTCTTACATCAATTTACCCCCAATAAACAAATTGACCCCCCCCCACTCTTACATCAAAATGGGAGGATTTTAGGGAGGACATTCGACCCGGGTTTCACAAAATCATGAGCACTGAATATGTCCATATTCTTCACAAAGGTAGACGCAAGATTATTATTGGATTCGGGTAGCGTGTGTTAACTGGTATCTAATAGCTGTTAAACGCTATTTTCATTCACAAAATTGCTCATTCAAAATATTTTGAAATTTCAGTTTTATTTCTGATTTTATAACAAACATCATGAATAACAAAATCTGAATGCCCTAGACGAGCGAGGATGGTTATCTTGCAAGATCTTGCAAGATTCTTGCAAATAACGTGTGTCTTGCAAGATCTTGTAAGATTCTTGCAAATAACGCTAATCTTGCAAGATGGAAGATCCGGACGTTTATCTTGCACGAATCTTACAAGAATGTTGCAAGATACACGTCGAAAAATGTAAAAGAAAAAGGACGGTTACCTTACAAGAATCTTGCAAGATGATGTATAGTGCTGCAAGATTCTTGCGAGATTCTTGCAAGATCTTGCAAGATAACCATCCTCAATCAACTAGGGTGTTCATTGTAATATCTGAAAAAATAGGACCCTGGATTTGAACAGAACATAATACACTATCTAGATCTCGTCAGCCACCATGAATCTGTACTTAACCTTACATCTACTATTTGTTTATAATGATTCAGTACTGATTTATTCTGGCATTCGGGTTGGGGTAATCTGAATTATCAAAAAACTGCTATCAAAACAATTTTATTAGCAAGTTTTAACATATTAGTGGCCTTGTGACCAGCTAGAATTTGCTCTCATGCCTCTAATTGACGAAACAATGCGAAAGACATTACTGACATTAAGAAACATCTTTTTCAATTCGAAAATTAATTTCATGTGCTGATAGTTGGTGTGACGACAATTCTCTTTGTGCTATCTTTGAACATAGGCTATACCAAGTTGCATTGCTGTTTGATGTTGCTGCATGGCTGCTTCAGAATTTCCAGGCGTAAAACAGAAAGCAGTGAAATGCTTTTTTTTTGTATGTGAAAAACAGTATATTATTGAATAGACTTGATTGCTCGATTATGTAATCTTAGACATAATGATAACCGCCTAGAATTCCCCACCACTGGTTCGCAATTTACGCTCGTTTAGGATCACCTTGTCTGATCAGAGGTCATTTCGGTCTGTGACCTCGCCACAGTATCATAAGAACGTTGCTAAAAAACTTTACATGCAAATCGTAAAAATAATTGATGCAAATATTATGCAAATATAAATGCATTTTCATTATGCGAATATCTCCAGAGTATTACCCAGGTTGAGGTCCCAGACCGAAAGTCGATATGTCCAGACCGAAATGAACGCACAAGGTGGCGTCGTGCGTTCAAAATTACACGGTCTGGAAAAGAAAATGAACGCACGATAGTCTGGACATATGCAATTTTGAACGCACGATAGTCTGGACATATGCAATTTTGAACGCACGATAGTCTGGACATATGCAATTTTGAACGCACGATAGTCTGGACATAAGCAATTTTGAACGCACGAAAGTCTGGACATTGTGACTCGGAGCGCACGAAAATTTTTTGAATGGAAACAAGAATGCCAAAAACTAATGAGTCCATGTTTGACTAAACACTCTTAATAGAGTGCTCACTCAAGTGAAAGCTTTCTACCAAGAAAACCTCAACTCACTTGAGTTCAAAAGTTACAAAACATCGAACGCAGGAAAATTTGCATCCAACATTTTGCTTTGTTTAAAACAATTTCACACCTAGAATTATAAACCCTTGCTGAAGTTGCAAAGCAAAGCATACTTTAATAACTAGGTCGCTGGCAGCCCCTTCAGCCAATACTTTCATCGAACATCTTTTATTAAACAAAATGTAGGAACTGCTTGGGCACTTCATCACAACCATCACCCTAACGTATCTATATTTGAAACGAATACATTATAAAAACGTTATCTGAACATGAACGCACGAAAGTCTGGACATACGCATTTTTGAACGCACGAAAGTCTGGACATACGCATTTTTGAACGCACGAAAGTCTGGACATAGGTGTTTTTGAACGCACGATAGTCTGGACATGAACGCACAAATGAGCGCACGATTTTTCATTTAGAACGCACTAAAGTCTGGTCATATAAGATTTTGAACGCGCGAAAGTCTGGACATAGGTGTTTTTGAACGCACAAATGAGCGCACGAATTTTAATTTGGAACGCACTAAAGTCTGGTCATATAAGATTTTGAACGCACGAAAGTCTGGACATAGGGAGTTTTGAACGCACGATGAACGCACGAAAAATTTTGAACGCACGAAAGTCTGGACATAGGCACTTTCCGTCTGGGAGGGTCTGGACATAGACACTTTCCGTCTGGGACGGTCTGGACATATCGACTTTTAGTCTGGCACCTCAACCTGGGATGTAAATTATATATAAAACAAAAGTGAATCATTTTGTACAACAAGCGAGCGTTCTTCTCTTATGAACCGGTTAAGTCGGACGCAATTTGAGAAATATCGTCATTTGGGTGATCTCTCAACTTGGTCAGCACATCCTGAAATGTGAAGAGGAAACGACACTCAGGGACTGATAACTTCAACCTTTTTAACAGACTCAGTGCCCATTTCACACCATTGTTCATACCATGAGGACTCAATTCTCCCTGCTCAAGTGCAGATTCGTCACTCACAAACTTCAGATACGTCTCACATTGAGATACAACTCCTTGTTTTATAAGTTCCACGGCGTTGTCCTTGTTCACTGCCAACACTGACAAACATTGAAATACCTCGTCTGCGGTAATCGAACTCGTCTGCATCTCTGGGAACCCAGGAGGTGCAAATCGTGCAAACATGCTGTTCGTGGCAGTGTCCGACATTGCCTTCGACAACATGCCACTCAGGAACACCTTAATGTCAATGTTCTCCACCTGGCAACAGAATAAAGTAGTCATCTCCATGGTCAAGGCCTCAATTTATAATAATGACCGACCGTCCTCGAGTCCGACATTCGACATGAAAAGTGTATGACTACTTCATTTCTTATGCTCTAATTTGGGTAAACATTAAACAGTGTATTGAACTCTGTCAAAACATTGTGTTGTTCATAATGTGAGTTCGATTCCTGATCAACAGGTCAGGATTCTTGAGCAGTCCAAACCAAGTGACCAGTTTTGACTTATTTGCCTCTTGAAAACCTGAAAAATTTTACAAACAAACTAAACATAAGCCGTTGTTGCAATCCAAACCTGTCAATTGAAACCTGTCAATGAAAGGAAATAAATTCGATTGATTCCTATTCAGGAAAGATTTTGTATCCGTGTACTCTTTCTCAGAAAAAAATGTCTCATTTAATGGCCATTTCTCAGGTTAGATTTTTTCATTATTTTAAGTATGACATTTTAAAATCAAGATAGTGTCCTTTAATTATTCTGGAGTAAATAATGACCTTTCTGGAAATAATCGGAGTTTCTCGTTAAGAGTATAGCAAGCAAAAGCGTAGGAGCAGCAACATCATCAGGCACTCAGATTAAATATTTAAAAAGTCCAAAATTTTACTCTACTGAGAAAAACTTATAGCGCAAAGGCAAGCGAATTAGCGAAATTGCAAGCATCAGCACTAATTCTCATATTGATTAAGCAACGAATTTTGTAAAGATAAATGGGCTCGAAATTTTGCCCTCCGCCGCACCTCAATTAAAAACAAAGTGAGCCTGAAAACACCTAAAGGGAAAGTACCAACTTGATCGAAGTTCTGAGAGCTCTATTCGGTAACTTTTGAAATGAACAAAATTTCAGTTGGATGGATAGTTTACAGGTGCAAATAGCTGTATTTTAATGACATTAACCAATGAAAAAACTAATGGGAAAATCACTTTTCATCGAGTGGTTACCCCAATGCAAACCTAACATTAATAAAATTTTAATTAGAAAATGATTACAATGGAAAAAAGAAAAATAAGTTATGCTCTGTTAAACAAATTAGTATCGTTAAAAATTTTGCAAACGTTGATGAACACCCCTTTTTGTTAAAATTTTCAATTATGCTGCCTGAGTTTTTATAGACATCAGCATGTCAGAAAATTTTATTAACTTATTCGTCAGAGATTGTTATCGAATTTTTGTCAGCTTTCATGGTGGGTTTCGTAGTCCTTGAGATTCTCTTCTAGTACATATTCTACCTGAATCTTGGACATTTAGATAGACAACATTATGATAGCTACCATCTCCTGTTCTTTTGAATAACTCAAAGAAAACTGCTGAAACGTGTAGTTCAAAAATTGAAAAGATCTTGTGTTTAAGGAAAATTTTGATACAGAGTTGAACTTCTTTATGAAGAATATTGCCCTAACTATTCGTTTTTGAAAATTACTTATGTCTTGTAGATATATATGGCTTAAAAGCATGTCAAAGATTAGAATGTCAAAACTGATGGTTGATTTTGCATATAGTTTTAAAAAAACAGAAAATGTTTGCAGCATAAACAATTACTTAATTTATAAAACATCGCAAAGAAAACCATCAACTTTTTTGTAACCTGGCCAATATGATGTCTAAAAGTTGAATTTGTATCAAAGTGTAATGTATGACAAAACAATTATGTGAAACTCTTTGTCTGAAGGAATTGAAGCAATTTGTTGTATCATTACAGGCAACAAAACAAACGACTCCATATTTGTCTACATTCAGGGTGAAATAAATTAATGTTAGTCATCGGGATATATCTTCTTCAAATTTCTAACAGAGGAAAATAGACTAGTATAATTGGCCTAGAGAAAAGTTTTGAATCCGTTGCGGCCTTAGGCAGGTCATTGGTGTAGAAAAAAAACCAAAGGGGCCCACAAATGAGACCCATGGTACTCCATAAATTATTGCATTGATTTTTTTCAGAGAACAAATCTGTCACCCAGATATTTTTCAATGACAAAAAATTCAAATTCTTTGAAAAGTATGTGATGATTTACTGTGTCACAAGTTTTTTTTTAAATCAGCAAGCATTATTGTCCGGAAGTTTTGTTCTCCCTTGCTTTCCGGATTTCTTCTGTAAGATCTATAGGGCGTCATTACCTTTCAAACCTGGCTGAAAACCGAAATTGCTCAGTTGAAATTGTCAGGTTTTTAAAGTAAGTTAACATTCTTGTGTAAACTAGTTTTCAAAAATTTTGCTTGAATTGCTCAGCAAACTTATTGGTGGATAGTTTCCTGTGGACAGAGGTATCACCATTTTTGTGAATACCAACAACGTTTGCCATTTTCCGCAGATTAGGACAAGTATCATCGTTGAGGCATTGCTTGAAAAAAAAAATCAGATAAAAGCTTAGCAAAAGGGGACCTGAAATATATATCTTTATAGCTTGTACAGGAATAGATTTTTTTAAAGAACATTTCGCTGCCAAAGTAGGTTTCAGTTTTGCAAAGAAATCAAACAATTTGTCTGCAAATATTTTTTGGTTTCTTCCCTCTGTATCATCAGAAGAAAACTCTATGTAGAAAGTAGATGGGTTTTGCCAGATTTTGAACTCTAATATTTTCCCCTGGCCTCTCGTAGATTCGATATTGCATCGTTTCTTTTTCTTTGATGCGTTCCATGGTTTTCGTATGTTGACTATTAGTTGCTCAACCAACAGCGTCCACTGTACATGGAAACAAACGCAACCAAAACGCTGGTGCGACCTGTTGAATCTTCCAGGTAAAAAAGGAATATCCGTAATAAAAAAAATCAGAATATTTAATTTGAAGTTGCCTTTAAATGAGATGAAAGGGCTTTTTCGATGCCCCACGTACTAAAAAGTTGATAGTTGTTAGACAATACTATTCATTGAAAACATTATTCATTTGTTTTAAACAATCGGCTTTTGCTCCCGGTACTATGGTTTATATAATTTCAAGTTTGCTTCAAAATTAAACTGAAAGTAAACGGGATGCATACAGAAAAAAGTTTACCTGAGGTAAAGTTGTTCAGCCTGAAAAAAAGTTGTTTAAGAAACGTAACAACAAGGTCGATGAGAAGGCGGACGAGTGAACAGGTTGTTAGAAGGCTTAAAGGGAACAAACTTATGTAAATTGTGCATAAGATAAGCTTAAGATAGCTTGAGAAGAAGCTCTACTTGTTCAACGTACACTTGGCTAGAGAAATGAAACCTTGAGGAGAAATAAAGAACTTGAGAAAGGGTTATAAGAAATGCGCTAATCTGAGAGCTTAAGACCAGTTGGCGCAATGGTTAGCACGTTAGGTAGGATTGGAAGTAACAGATCCTGGTTCGAATACAGAACTGGTGCATTTCTACAGTAGTTGGTCGGAAAGTTGCTCAGAGGCGTTATCAAATAGGAATACAACACATACTCAAAATTACAAAAAGTTGTTTTGAAGACATAGAGTGCTGTCGCGTAACAAGAGTGATTGAAAGTTTAGATCAATTGCTTGAAGGTTCCTTTATTCTCGTCCGAATCCCAGATTGACGTGGCAAACTAGAAGAATTGAACACTCACTTTATACTTTTTGTGAGACATTTTAACCACTACCACTATCTTTCTAGTGAACGTATTCGGGACATCTTAATGAAGTTATGTTTCTCTTCCGAAAAAGCAGCGCTATTGTGGAAGATGATTCACACAAACAACACAAGACCTTTCGTCTTAGGACACAAGACATACGCAAAATGGATGCTAATAGTATTATTGAGTCACCCCGGCATTTCTTGGTGGGCCCTGCAGACGGTGACGCACAATTGATCGAAGTAATGAAGGCTGCTGTTCGAGAACGGACAGATCTCTTGACAGGACCGTGATAAAATAATTCTCTGTTGCCGGGATAATTGTTGTGCAAGTGGCATTTTTAGAGAAGACCGCTAGAGCACTGTTGCTTTGACTTAATGGAGGCCCTGCTGGTGATGCCTGGAATCGAGTTCTAAGACATGCCTAATAACAAATTTTTACAGCGGAATATGTTAGATTACTGCTGCAAGAGAAAAATGGCCACAGAGCAACCATTCTACTCTGTCTTAGGAGCAGAAACATACTTTGAGGAAACTAGACATGATGCAATTTTCCATCAAAATTCAGTGGGACCTTCCAGTACCCTCGGGATAATGGTAATTTCTGTGAAAGAGAAGAACACAAAAATATGATGCGTGCATAACTAAGTGTCGTGGGAATTGATGAGCAGTAATTGTTGATCCAAGTCTTCCCGAGAAAAAATGAAAAAGTGGAATTGATCCCTCACTCAACTTTGTTGCCGCTTCTCCAAAATTGATATAATTTGCTTCTCAACTGATTTTAGGAGCCGACAAGTTTTTAAATGATTTTTTTTTTACATTTTGTGTTCAGAAGCTTTTACCTAAGTCAATAATGGCAAATTGTTCAGAAAATATCACGCGCACCAATTTTGGACCCCTTACTTATAATAACAACATAGATCTGATACTCAAAGCTGTTAAGTTGAATTTTAATATAAATTTGGAACTGAAAATATACAAAATTTAGCTCGTATTTATAGTAGTTATCTATGCGAACATATACAGAGAAAATTTAGATTGGCCAAAAAAAATTTACTTGATTGACATGTGAATAGATCTTAGTTCCGCATCCCGGTGGTGATTTTCTATTTTCATCAACATTTCTTGAGAATTATATATGGCCTAGATACAATCGAGTTCATTAGTTGAAGGTCGGTGGATGTCAGAATCAGGTTTCTGTTGTTTGGAGAAGTTACTTCTGACATATGATTGATAGGTCAAAAAGATAATGATAGAACCAAAACAAAATTAGAATTGAGTTTAGTTTCGCGGCCATTAGTTATCGCCATAGCAACAAAGTTCGTCAGGTAAGTTCTTCTTTTATTCTTGAAATTTTAATAGAGAAAACTTCTAAGTTTCTTGATGTTTCTTTGAAACCATCACATCCTCCCTCCTTTTTAAGCAAGTTTGTGAGTATAGGTTCCCCAAATCTGTCGGGTTGTTTTCTGTTTCTTGTTGATGATCGTGAAGGATCTGGTGGTTTGGGTTGTTGGTGCTCTGCAGCTGATGTGGCTGCAGAGGCTTCATCCTGACGTGAAGGTCCCACATCTGTGTTCTGAAGTTGTGGCTCTGATTGAGATATGGTCTTCTCCACTGCTGGTTCGGTTTTCACATTATCCTCTTCTAGTCTCGCAATTTGGTTGTCGCTCACTAGAATAGTCCGTGTTAAGTTTTCGGGCCGTATGAAAGATGTGTTCAAGCCCCTCCTGATGAAGGTAGCAGGAACTGTCTTCGTTTTTTCATTGGCGTGTAATAGAATAGGTTCGCCCAAGTCGGAATCTGCTATTGCTGGTAGTCTCATTCTGCGTTCCAACAGGAGTTCAGTTCAACTGGAGTTCTGCTTCTCGTCTTTGAAGTGTTGCGATGTGTTATCCAAGCCCCTTGCAATAATTTTCCAAATGGCACATTAATATTGTGACTTCATGCTTGAAGTTCCCATTTCACTGTCTGAACTGCTCTTTCAGCTAGTCCATTAGCTGTTGGATGATAGACGGGTGATTCTTTTTTCCTAATTCCCAGTTATCCACACCAATGTTTATGGTCATCACTTACAAATTCAGGACCATTATCAAATACTAAAGTTTTTGGTATGCCGAAGATTTGACTAAGATATACTTTAACGGTTTCTGATGTTCTCTTTCCCGCGGGGGAAGCTTCTACCCAGCCAGAATCCGCGTCAACAATTACTAAGATTTTGCCTTGGTCCTTAACATAACCCCAGACCATGTAGAGCCGTTCCCAAAAGTCGGCTTCTTGCCACGTAACGACTGTTTTTCCCAGGCTAGGCCTGTTCATTTGACAATTCTTACTTTTACTAACAAAATGTTGAACATCTTGGGTAATGCCAGGCCACAAGCTATCATTCTGATTGATGCCTCATTCACATTCTTCCCAGGATGTGTCTCGTGCTTTTTTGCCAATACCAAGTGTCGTAGTTTGGGTGGAATGAAAGGAACAACACCTCTGAAGATGATTCCATTGTGTATGGTCAGCGCATCTTTGTGTTGTTCGAAACCTTTTTTTCCGCTTCTGAACATTGTTTTCAATTACCTCTTTTGATTCGTTTAATTATGTCCCCGAAGAGTCTGTTTGTTCCAAGTTCGGTCTTGATTTCCGCTTGGGTAACCAAATCAGTCTGAGCGAAATAGATGTTATTGATTGCGAAGCAAACTCGATCTTTGTCGGATTCGCCTTCGTCAAAATGCATTCTGCTCAAAGCATCTGCTTGGGGTATCTGCTCTCCTGGCGTGTATTTCAGCTCATTGTCAAAACCATTTATTGCCCATCTTTTAATTTTAGCTGATGTTGTCTTCGGCAACACTTCTTCTGGTGCAAGGAGACATTTGAGTGTTTTGAGGGTCCGTCTGTGGGGTAAATCGTCTTCCACGGAAAAATTGCCCCAATTTTCTGATCTCAAACACAATTGCAAGTATTTCCCGCTCTATGTTCGAGTAGTTTTGCTCCACTGGAGTCAACTTTCTTGATTCATTTATGACTGGATCTCCTCCTTGCGGAAGAACGCCACCATTGGTTTTTTCAGAGGCGTCAGTAGTAACTGTTGCCTCTTTATGCAATTTTATGGCCGTACAAATGGGTTAGCACATAATTCGTTTTTATGTCTTCAAAGGCTTTTTGTTGCGTTTTCCCAATGAGAAACCGCTATTGCTCATGTTATTTAAGGGTAGCTTTTTTGTTGCAAAATCAGAAATCATTCTTCCGGAAAAATTTGCTAGCCTAACAAACAAATCGAGTTGTTTGTTGTTAGTTGATGCTTTTGCATTTTTTTCAATATGTTTGGCATCTGGTGCTGATCCGTCGTTTGAAATGAAGTATCCAAAAAACTAACGGTATCGACTGGTTTTGAGTTAGATTTTTTCTCATTATTAGTAAAGTTTTTCTCACGTAGTCGACACTTGACTGCAAGTAATCTCTTGTCAAACTGCTCCTTGGTAGTTCCATAGACCATCACGTCTTCTTGAAAGATTGCAACGTCTTTGTTTCCTTTAAGTGTTGATTCGATGAAATTCCGGAAGATTGAAGACGAGTTTTTTTAATCCCTGGGGTAGTCGGCACATATTGAACAGTCCCTGAGATGTGTTGATTGTTCATATATCTTTTGCCTCTTTGTCAAATTCAATTTGATAGTAGGCATCTGAGAGGTCGATCTTGCCAAAGTATGAGGCCCCGCGTAATTTTTGGAAGGTCGTCAACATGTATTGTATTGGGTAGTCCTTATCAATCATCTTGCCATTGATATGCACTTTCAAGTCCACGCAAAGTCTCAGTTCTCCACTCGTCTTTCTCTGTCACACCACTGGAGATGCATTGGTGACTCCTCTTGACTGTACCGGTTCAAGGATGCCCTGTCTGACCATCTGTTACAGCTTTTCTGTGACCTTTTCTTGAAGAGGTAGAGGTACTTTTCTGGCTTTGCAGAACATTGGCTGTGATCCTGCCATCAGCTTCACATGAGCTTTGTAATCTTTTACAGCAAATAGGTGCTTGGTTGTAATTTTGTTCACACCGTGCTTGGGTGGAAGGTCTCTACCAGGTGTTCCAAATTCTTTGTCAGACTGCTCAACTGATAGTTGATTTTGTGTGAGCCTGCTTCCGTTCCACGCAACGTCACAAGTAAGCAATCCCGGAAGAGTTAATTGATGACCATCATAAGCTTCAAGATGTCTTATCTTACCATCCAACTGAAGTTTACCAAGCTCAGTCCATATTTTTGGTGATGTCACTGTGCTATCTGCACCTGTGTTTACCCGCATTTTTAATTTGCAGTTATTTATTGAGATATATTCTCATGTAGCAGACATGCTAAAGATTTGTTCCTTAGAATAAAACTTTCCCATGTCCGATGCTGGAGATGCTTGCTCTGAAGAAAATTTTTTTCTCCGCAAAACTTATATTTTGTTTCTGCACTCTGCTGAATTTAGTTGGGGTTTGCTTCGACACATTTTTGAGAAGTGTCCTACCTTTTCACAGGAGCTGCATTTTTTTACTTAGCGCTGGACGGGATCTAATAAAATGTGGCTTACCTCCAAACCTAGTACACATATTGTTGCTTTAATTAGCCGTAAATTTTCCGTTTGGTTTTCGAATGGTTTTTTTGGAAGTTTAACCGAACTTCTCCTTTCACAGTAAAAGGCTTTTACCTGACGGAAAATTTGCAAAACCCATTGCTTGACTTCCGAACTGTAAGGCAACCGACAGTGCTGGTTTTGCTTTAATAAAGTCTAGTAGCCCAAGTTTTGCCTCAGGGTCCCTCAAACTTTAGATAAACTTTATTTTTACCAACTCCTCTTCGGGGTTGGCCGCTCTTTTGAGTTTTTCGAGTCACAATAGCTTGCTTTCTCTTTAAGACGTGCTACGAAAATGTCTTTTGACTCCCCTACACTTTGTAATACGGACAGAATCTTAGCTCTTTGTGCCGTTACTACTCTCTCTTTAGAAGAATTATAATTTTGAATAGCCAATATGATGTCTTTTTTGGGAGTGTCTATCAAATTCCTAGGACTAATTAGGATCCTAAGTTTAATAGTTGCGTCTTCCCCGCACATACTAAGATAGAGATTGGTTACCTGTAGATCCTGTAAAGTACCATCCTTGTTAATCTTGTCCTCTTTTTTCTCTGCGCGACATTTCGCCTCAAAAGATTTTATCTACGCAGTAGCTGACTCTGAATTCTATAGATCCAAAATTTGTCTGTCTGTAGTTCGTCTGGACACCATTGTCGTGGTCGACAACACGGGTCAAAAGAATTCAATAAGTTGAATTTTAAAGTAAATTTGGAACTAAAAATATACAAAAATTAGCACGTATTTATAGTGGTTATCTATGCGGACATATACAGATGAAAATTTAGATATGCCAAAAAAATTACTTGATTGACATGTGAATAGATCTTAGTTCCCAATCCCGGAGGTGATTTTCTATTTTCATCAACTTTTCTTGAGAATCCTATATGGCCTAGATTAAATCGAGTTCATTAGTTGAAGGTCGGTGGATGTCAGAATCAGGTTTCTGTTGTTGGGAGAATTTACTTCTGACATATAATTGATAGGTCAAAAACATAATGATAGCGCCAAAACAAAATTAGAATTGAGTTTAATTTTGCGGCCCTTACTTATCGCCATAGCAACAAAGCTCGTCAGGTAAGTTCTTCTTTTGTTCTTTGAAAGCTTAATAAAGAAAACTTCTAAATTTCTTGATGTTTCTTTGAAAGCATCACAATTATGTTTTGCAGACACAGAATTTATTTCATTGGACATACGAATCGTTTTTTGAGGGCCTATCAAAACTTTAGGAAGCGCTGCATTTTAAACTTGGTTACGTAAGTTGTTGCTTTTTTGCTCCAGCTGAGCAAAAAAAATTAGTTTTAATAAATTGATAAAATAATAAACTAATAAATTTTAATAAATGAATTTTATTCCAACGAGGAATGAGAGAAAACAGTTTTATTTTAGAACAGAAAAATGAATACAAATTGATTTGCTGTTTTGATTAAAACGGCGCTTGACAATAGTGATCCTGAAAATTTTACTTGTCTTTGAAAGGAATCATAATTTTTGCAATTTTGTGAAGTCAGCACAGATTAGGTAGCAATTTTCTTCCTATTAGAAAAGACACCATACATCTGTAAACCTGCAAATTTAATTCAGGACACTTTGTAAAAACTGTTAGATTTTACTTGGCTTTCTCAGTCAGTGATATCTGCTTTTGTTTTAAAAGCTCCTATAGAAAAACAGTAACAATCGACACCCAAAATGCAAAATACACAACAAAGGACAAAATATGATCTGATCTTGCCTTTTAACAACTGATAGTAACATGCTTATATTTGTCAATTGCTCACCAAAAATGAAAAACAAGTCTAATCATAACATCAGTGAAAAAGTGAAAAACAGAAACGGCTGAATTGAAGTTCGGCCAAAATCAATGGCAGTAATCATAAAAAATCATTTTCCCATGATGGCGAGGTTTCAGACAAAAATTAACTCTGATCGTACTTTTGTGCGCTCCAAATGGTTTGTGGATTTGAAATTCACTCCACGTCACTTCTGATCAGACGCATCGGGTTACAGAGCCTGTGATCAGACCATGTCATACAGACAAAATCTCTGGTCGGACTTATTCGTGTGTAAATGAGTTCTGAGCAGACTCTATCGAGACTGTTGTCTAGACTTTTTCCCAACCAATTTTTCCCAGACCACGTTACTTGAGCGCGCAATGCCCCGATGTGCGCTCGAAGATTGACTGATCAGAGGCAACTTTAGATTGTGGTCTGGGATATCGACCTAGGTTAGACTGTAACTTAAGGTCTGGAGCTCTACTGAAAAGAACGTCCTCGACCGTTTTTACAGTAATAAAAGACTAATTTGAACTAACGCAGTTATAAGTTACCTTGATTAAGTCTGGGTTACCTGCGCCTTCAGATAACAAGCACAATGTCACAATGGCACATAGTCTCTTGCGAGGCTCATCAGAACTCTTCAGTTGAACCAAAATATCTTGAATTCCAGTGGCTTGTATCTTCTGGCGTGAGTCTGGATGGAGACGCATCATGTTCATGAGGACACACAGACCTGATCTTGCAATTTTGTTTCGGAATCGTGGAACATCTGCAAGACGGTCTTCAGATCCAGGAATAGTCGCATTCTCCTTCACTTTATTGACAATAAACTCGTGAATGCCATTTTCCTCAGCAATTTGACAAACAGTTGGACTATGGTCAGTGAGACTGACTAACAAGACCATTGCGCGAGCAAGTGTCTCGTCAGCAAGTTCCCGCGATGATTGGTTCTGAATGTCAAGATTGACAAATATGGTTTTAGCTGATTCCACAAATTTCAATTCAGCCAGTTTGTCTGCCAACTGCTTTCTGTCGACGTTCGAAGGCATCAAATCGAATATATTATCAAGCTTCTTCAAAGCATCCCTGACTTTAGTTAGGTTGTTTGACCTCAAATGACCACAGAACTTTCTAATTTCTTCGTTTACAACAGACCAGTTGAGCTCCATTGCTCGACTTGTTATACCTCAGAAAATATTTTAAAATGGCAACTTTTGTTATTCTATGCACTTTACTTGAAAAACTTGGCTTTATCTACTAAATTCTGGTTTCTGAGAAATGCACAAAATTATTAATAGCAATTATAAAATTAATGAAGAGATTTGGTTTTTTGACAAATATGGCCACTAAAGTCATAGAATGAAAAGATTGAGAGAAGTAGAAAAGCGTTTTTATCATTTCTGAGAAAAAATATTCTGAGCATTGAGTGAAAGTATTTTATCTGCTGCCTTTCAAAGTTTTGAGATAAATTTTTGAGAACAAACTAATGCTAATCTATATGGGTATGAAAACCGGGTAATCATGAGCAAAGCTTCAGCGCATATTCAGTGCATAATCGTCTAAGAAATTGTTGAACATAATTTCTTGTTATGAAATTTGCACAGAATGGTGAGACGGTTCTGCATACTGTTGACAATTCCGCGCTTTCCAGATTAATTCTCGCTCAAATTTCTACTCTTTCTAGCTATTCTTAACACATTTCAAATATCTTTTTAAACAAAGTTTGATCTTGAAGAAAAATAGACAGGTTACACTATTAAACTTACTTGTGTTGATCATAAAGAAAAAAATACCAATGCATAATTTTAAGGTAGGAAAAGATGCACATGATAAATCTGCAATTTGCGCAATTTTTAATGCGAAATCTCGAAAATTCTCGCTCAGTCTTTATCAATTTTTCTGGGGTTTTTTTTCTGAGCTTTTTAGGCAGGAATGCTGCAGTATGTCAATTATTGTCTGTGGGAAACGCGGAAGAGATTTGGTTGTTTTGACAAATATGGTCACTAAAGTCATAGAATGAAAAGATTGAGAGAAGTAGAAAAGCGTTTTTATCATTTCTGAGATGAAATTTTCTGAGCATTGAGTGAAAGTATTTTATCTGCTGCCTTCCAAAGTTTTGAGATCAACTTTTTGAGAACAAACTAATGCTAATCTATATGGGTATGAAAACCGGGTAATCATGAGCAAAGCTTCAGCGCATATTCAGTGCATAATCGTCTAAGAAATTTTTGAACATAATTTCTTGTTTTGAAATTTGCACAGAATGGTGAGACGGTTCTGCATACTGTTGACAATTCCGCGCTTTCCAGATTATTTCTCGCTTAAATTTCTACTCATTCCAGCTGTTCTTAACACAATTCAAATATGTTTTTTTAATAAAAATTTGATCTTAAAGAAAAATAGATAGGTTACACTATTAAACTTACTCGTGTTTGATCATAAAGAAAAAATATACCAATGCATAATTTTAAGGTAGAAAAAGATGCACATGATACATCTGCAATTTGCGCAATTTTTTATGCAAAATCTCGAACATTCGCGCTCAGTCGTTATCAATTTTTCTGTGGTTTATTTTTCTGAGCTTTTTAGGCAAAGGATGCTGCAGTATGTCAATTATTTTCTGTGGGTAACGCGGATATCAAATTATTGTTCAATGAAGCCAATATTGGCAGAAAGAAATGGGATTTATGTCAGCATTTTCTATGGAAGTTTTTTGTCCATCAAATTGTACGACCGTTCAAAACAACAGAAAGCAAAAAAAAATACACGACATAATCGTTAAAGAACTACTTTAACCGCGATTTCCCTCATCATTGCATTAGTTTACAATACCTTTGAGTAGAGTTTACCACATGAAAACACAGTTTGCACTCTCACCACTAGAGTAGAAGTCCGTTCTGAGGTCACAAAAAAAAATTTGTTCATTGGCATGCAATCATAAAAAACGTCGGGAGTTTCTGTGTTAATTGGCGTAAATGTGTTTAATTTTGTTTATTTTGGAATATTTCCTTTGGGACTGTTTTGTCTGGATTGTTTTGCTATTCGGGACCGTTTTGTCAGGCATTGCTTTGTCTGTGACTCATTTGTCTGGGGATATGTTGCTAATCGCGACTGTTTTGTCTGTCCAACGAGAAAAAAATATATTCCAAGGTTCTAGAAATTGGGGTTGGAACTCAGCCAGGGATATTAGAGAAATTACCTGAAAACATTAAGAACGCTAAATTTTTCATAGTTTCCTAAGCACGCCATAACATGGAAAAAAGTGATCAAGTGAAACCATCAAAATTACATACAACCTTCAGAAAAACGATGCACAAACCATTCAATTGTATCGACATCTTTATTGAGATTGTACTTTATTTACTGATCAGTTTTCCACTGCTAAAACATGCAGTTTACTACTGCATCTGTACTGAATGTGTCTTTGCCGTGCTAAAACTAACTTTATTCTGTGAGCCAATTGCGCCTCTAAAGTAACAGAACAGCTCTAAATTCGCGTACGGATGTAGAGCATGCGTTTTTTTACAGTTTTGTTAATTCTGTATTTCTTTTGATCTATTTTTAGCCAAGGCTACGGATATTTTCTCAAAAAATTCGTTAGTTTTTTTTTTGAGTCGTAAAAATTAAAATTATTTGATCTCCAGTTAGCGAGGCAGTTATCTCGAGGACAGGACACTACAATCACATTGAGAGCTACGCAGAATACCGAGCACAAGCTGGCAAAATATACAAATTGTAGGAGAGAAAATGACGAACGCTCAATGTGTCTTTATTTATTTGTTGTTTTAGTGATCCAGTCTCTAGAAATTTTGTTGACACTAATTACACACCCGGGCCGAGTTGTCAGCGCTAAAAACGCAAAATTATGTAAGATTGGCATGAATGCGTTAATTTTATGTAAAATCTACGCTTGAAGCGTTTTCAAGCGTTTCTAAACATATGTATGTGCTAAACTTGTTTAACGTTGATCATACAAAATGTTGCGTTGTTAAGCGTAAATCGTACCTAATTTTGAGTTGTTAAGCGTAGATCTTACATAATTTTGATTTGAATAAGTCCGATTATGTTACAGTCCGATTTATATAGAATGAGATTCCAACCTAAATTAAGGTACTGTTGCATAGTGGTAGAAGAGGAGACACGCATACAAGAAGGCAGTTGTTCGAGTCTGACAGACACAGATCTCAGCGTTGCAATTGTGTGAAATCAACGCTAAATTCAACACAAATTTATGCAAGATCTTCTCTCAGAAACGGAAAAATATGTTAAATCAACAATTAGAAAAGCAAAATTATGTAGGATCCACGCTAAGAAAAGGTACAAAATTATGTAAGAAAATTACGGAGAATTTTCTAACTTGTCAACGCTAGTTGCCACATATATTACATAATTTTTAGTCGGCCCGCGATTGTAGACTAAAAAATGTAGGCTAAAAACTACTCAGCCCGCGTTAGTAGTACGGAAGATCGTAAGATCTTCCAACATGCATGTAGATGACACTGAGACCAGAACAGCCTGTTCTTGAAACATTGAATTCCATTGAAAAAACATGATACAAAAAAACTAAGTGACCAAGCGCGATGGTGGTATCGAAATTAGGCAATTAAAACATAGATGAACTGGCTGGCCTTGTGAACAAACTGCGAAAAATTCTGGCCACAAATTTAAAACAGCTGCACAACAAATTATAAGTTGACAAGAATGTATATGTTACAAAAACAAATCTAAATTTAAAAAAAGAAGCCGTCATTTTGTCTGTCGTCATGAATATTTCACGTATCTTATGAAGCAGAAATTTTCAGAATACAATTCAAAAGCTTGAAAACTGCAGATTTCGCTTCACAACGTAGAAAAAACATACACAGGAAACAAATTTAAGATAACTACTCAAGAACAATAGATGGCACATAAAAAAGGACAACGATAACCTCACAGTAGAAAAAATAAGAGCAATGAAATTGAGTATAGTTGCTGAAATCCATGTTGTTATCAGAAAAACTATCAGTGGTCAAAAATCTTAGACGCAGCACTTCCTTTAAAGTCTGACAAAGAATAAAAAAATAATGGTCAGATTTTTGAGGATTCTAAATCACAAAAGCCACTAAATAGACACTAGTTCCCTCGATAAACTTCTTTTCAAGCAATTAAAGTCAGAATTTGCAGGTGGCCAGGTGATATAAAACAAACTTACAAGAAAATTCTCTCATTTCATTCATAGATTTCATAGTAATTGACGGCACATAAACATTATCAGCAGCGGGTGTGTAGCAAGAAAAAAGTTACTCTATCAGAACTGCTGGACAATTTTTTATGATGAATTTTCTATTCAACAATTGTCAGCTGAGGACAAGAATTATTCTCTATTCCTTTTTACTTGCTTTTATCAATTCGTAAAAGAATCCATTCTAATTCAAAATCAAGAGCTAGCTCTACTCTTATTTCCTGTAACAAAAAGAATGACCCAATGTTCTCTCGGGGAAAACATTTGATTTCCACAATTCATTTAACAACTTCCGACTGCCACAACCGTTTTCTAAACAAAAATTGTTCGGATCTAAACGTTGTTCCTTCTAAAGTCAATTCATATTTGCCATTGCTGACATAACTTTTTTTATCATTAAAAACTTTGAATAATCGTATTAATTCTTCTTATAGCTTTCCCTTACTAATCTCACTACTCCACACAATAATACCAAGTGAAAGCTTTGTTGACATCACTCAACCAAGCTGGTGACATTCAACCAACCATTAACACATTAAATGAAATGATGATTACTTGTGTTACCAATTAGACGATATAGAATTCGAAATTTCCTCTTTGTAGCCTTAATAATTGTATCAAAACTAAAGTTTTTGTGAAACTTCAACCTTTAGAGCAGCAGAGAATGAATTTGAATAAAAAAAATTCAAATTAGAAAATACAAAATAATCAAATATTTGATTACAGATCATTCCAACAACCCTAAAACAATATCTAGGAAAACATAAACTTGAGCTTTGCTTATTGGTAAAACAAAACGTGCTTTTCAAAAAAGTAACACCCTACAAAAAACACACCAAGTACTAAATTATTCTAACAAGGAACAAATTTCTATACCTAGTTCTCATTCCACACTTGAAATAATCGCTATCATTTGGACTAGAAGCATGTCTACTAAATATATTGATAGATGAAATAAAACGTGGCCCTTAAGTAAATGTGGCCCTTAAAACTCATTAAAGAAATCCCTATCACGCTCAGAGGCCCATGCTTATCGGTAGTACAGATAAAAAATACGCTTGTTCAAAAACTATGTGGAAAACTACGGCATCGATTTACGAATTTCTGGAAGCGGGAAAAATGGTCTTTTAAACGAATACCGAACTCATTGCACTCGGCTCAGCAACTTCCTCATAAATTCTGAGAAAAATACTCAAATCTCCAGCTCAAAAAACATCTACATTAATCATAAATGACCTATATTAATAAAAATTTTGTTCAAGATACATTAGTAGAATATATTTTCCCGGTAAATAGTATCATGACCAAACCAGACAAAGAATTCTAAAATAGAATTCCAAAACACTTTTCTAAAATTGATGAGCTCCTGAAGCTTCCGCTGTTAAACAAAAGAGAACAGAAGTATTTGTGTTCTAATTTTTAGTTGGAAACTATGTGTTCAGACTTCAAATTGTGCCGCTTTGTTTTATCTCAAACGCGGAGCTTGAACAGGATCAAAATTTCCTTTGGAGTTCTAGGAGACTTTTGAAAAACAAGAAATAACAGATTACATAGTACAACTAACCAGCTGTGATCCAATTAACCAGTTCTACATCCTAAGCGATGCCTCCAATTACTGCGTTGGAGCAATCCCCTATCGAAAAGCCAACCTGCTTCATCAAGCTATTCTCTGTTCATGCCTGCAGAGCTATAACTTCAGCCATCCTGAAAGCTCAACCGTTAACTATGCTCTCTCAGAAAAAAAATCCTTAATCCAAGATTCTAAACAAAGATTATGAGCCAATTTTATTATTTTCCAAGTAAAAAAATTAAGCACTGAGCTTGTAAATCACATTAGAATTTATCCAAATATAAAGGTCTAATCTTCATATTTTTTAGAGGCAAAGCACCGACCTTATTTTTCTAGACTGACTCAGTCGGTCGTAAATATAAACACATATTATCAACACAGATTCGAGACTGAAGGATTAACCACATCTTATAATTAACAAATATTTATCTTCTACCTTTTATTAAACGTAAATTTACCATGACCCTTGTTCTTACCTATGTAATTCACAGTCTATTTCATATCAATTTAATATCATTTTAATATGTGTCAAGATAAAATACTCGATGCTAGTATACCCAATGTGACAAAATACGCAAATATATTTATATGTATATATATATATATATATATATATATATATATATATATATATATATATATATTATTTTGTCACATTGGGTATACTAGCATCGAGTATTTTGATATTAAATATATATATATATATATATATATATATATGTATGTATATGTATATGTATATGTATATGTATAAGTATATGTATGTATGTATATATATATATATATATATATATATATATATATATTATATATATATATATATATATATATATATATATATATATTATATATATATATATATCCAACATTTTAGCAAAATGTTGAAACTACCAGAATGATTACCATGCCTCGCGGACCATCACCATGCCTCAGCGGCCCGTGGGACTTGACCGGAAACTATCGCAAACGAACACGGGATTGAATTATGAGCTCAATTATGAAAAAACATGCTTGTAATACCGAGTGCTAACTTGTAATCGGATTATTGAACGAAAAAACCGAAGGAAATGAATTGGGTATAATGGCATTGGGTACTTTGGCACATTGGGTATTTTGGCTTTGGCTAGGTTGTCATGTTATAGTTTTTGGCAATTCATCAAATTCAGCGACTTTTCGTCATCTCATAACAATTTAGTAATACACGTTCACGGAAGGAACTACGAACGCGTTTTTTTTTTCAAGCAAGAAAAAAAACAAAATAGAATGTAGTAAGCTATACCGAAATTTCTGAAATTTATTCCTTTTTTGAATGGTAATAAGTGTGACAATACCGTAGTGGACGGAAAAGGGGTGAGAAAAAAAACAGCGTATGAAAGGTTTTTGGGTCGTTGTTTCTGGTTGTGCCAACCATGTAATTGAGGTAGGGAAATCATGCCCCCTCAACCTCGATAATCTATCTTTTCGGCACCTAGAATTGTTAATTGAGAGATGCATCAACACACTGAGCCGAGTCGGAACAGAAATTGGTTTTACAGAACGCCACTCGCAAAGCAAATACAACAACAACAACAAAAAGTCAGATTTAAAAGTCTTTATGGACATAAAACTATGAATTGTCAACTTAGATGGTTGGAGCTCTAAGGAAATCCCTGAAAAACTTTCGAAGAATTTTTTCTTGAACTAGGGCCGTTTTGAAAGCGTTTCTCTGCCATCACATTTTCAAAGCCCAAAACAGTTTCAGGAAAAATTACAAATAAAACTACCTGATGCAAATAGTGCAAATGATTTTTTAAATCACATGTAGAATCTGAGTTAAAATCCTGCATGAAAACTGTTGGGATGAGCTACCTAGTGAACCGCAACTTGGTACATTTTGATAAGATATGCATGACCTTGACACTTCTCGCAAAACTTGAAACATCTTGCCAAGATCTTGGGAACCCCAACCTTTCATAGTAAATCTTGATACGATGTTGATAGAATCTTATCAAGACAGACCAAGATAATTTCTAGACAGCACTAGGCAAAATCTTGACGAATCTTGATAACACTTATTACCTTTTCTGATTGCTGCTCGACGTATCTCATCATCAGAAAAGAAATCAAAGTCTTCTCAACACACTCAACTCAAACACTCAAAAAGAACTCAACACATTAAATAAAGAGATCTTTTCCCTTTGTGCCCCCGCTTAGTGAGTGCATATTAATTGCACCCTCAGACGCACGTGTCATATTTTTACGTAATAATTTACTGTGTAATGAGACTAGCACTATAACTGGGGGCACATAACGTATTGGGGGGCTCAAACGGAGAAGATCAAACTAAAGTTAGGGTAAATATACCATAACGAACTCAAGGCAAACTTTTGTTAAGATAAAATTAAGGTACCGTTTACCTTAGCTTTACCTTAATTTGAGCTAGAAGAAAAATATAACTTAACTTTGTTTAGGTAAAATATCCTTAAAATAACTTTTTATGTATATTATAGCATATTTTCAGTAAAATTACAAAAACAAAAAAGTTGACGCATGCTAAAAATATGTTTTTCTGCAGACAAAAAAAATGCTAACATCAAAAATTGATTTAAATGAGAGGAAGATTAGGTTATCAGAAATTTATGGTTGCTTTCTTCCGGAACATTATTTTTTTTTAAATTGCTTTCTTCAAAATGTTGCGCAATTAAACAAACATTCTTGTCCTTGGGTTCTTGAGTCCGTTTCTGTTGGTCATACATCAACAAAATTACCTTGCAAACTCGAAATAAAGCTGTAGCAACGGTATCAATTGTGATTTTCTATTAAATTTGGCCGGAATCTAAAAATTGCGCAAAAAGTTGTGATTATAGAGCAAATACGTTCTTGAAAAAATCAATTTTGTGTGTTTAGTGTAATAAACTTGCTTCAAAAGCCCAGTTGTATCTCAGAAAAAAATTCGAAAATTTAT